>NW_015505423.1:33420-49303 GCF_001515645.1 Sinocyclocheilus grahami
GGTGGGTGGGTGATAGTGAACTATCACTTAAAAAAAGAAGCATGCATCTTTGAGTAAACCTACACAGGAAGTCGAGTAAAAATGAATTCAAAAGTTTATGCATTAAGCATCAACAACACTAAGAACAGAATGGTACAACGATTCTGAATATAATGCTGACACATTGCTAGAGACAAGTCGCATTAATCATATCACTAAATATGAGTCACTAAAACCTGAAAACTGAGTAAATAGTGTTTATGTTGTCACGGTGGTGGCAGTCATGTTTGAAACACACTAACTCCATGGTATTTATTTGTACTTTTTAGATCTTAGATGTCACACAGAGAAATGGTTGTTATAGAGGCATGTTTGAGCCTAAGAATGCAAATACTGATGTCTATCATTCTTTGATGGAATTTTCTGACTTCATAGTCATGTGTGTTTGAAACAGGTCTACATAAAGAACAAGTACAATGGTGTTCGAGGAGGTGCTGTAATATGCGGCCAGTGGGTACAGAGGAACAATGACCTGACACGTGCAGCCCAAAATAGGATATGTGGAAAAACAAAAGGTATGAAAGGAACAATCTAATAATTACCAAGGAATCTAAGGAAAGAAAAATCATAAGAGTTACTCAGTAAATTGTTGTTTTCATATGTCTGTGGTTGAATTGATTTGAAACATTATAATGAATCGTGATAAAGCATTATTTATGTGGTATAAACTCAGTGAGTAACTGCTGATATTATCTGCGTTCGGATCACACTGTGTGCAAATCTGTTAACCACACAAAACACTTTCAGTTCGACCACTTTTCCACCCTCACCGATAAGTAGAGCTCACCATTTCCTGCATTGAGCCCCAGACTCATTTTCCACCATGCATTTGCAGAAAGGGACTTTTCTTGCATTGCACTGCACTTTAGAGCTTTGGGCATCTTCTTGAGAAGATGCAACCTGAAAATGCAGATGTAAGACAGGTCATTTGTACATGGGGGTCCTTAGGAGGGTCCATCATAAATGTAAAGATGTTATACGATGGAATACGGATGGAAAAGAAATAAGAAACGAAATATGGCAAACTCAAATCGACCATATTTCTCTGGTTACCTGTGTCAGCAATTTAGACTAGATTCACAGAATTGGGGAAGGGTACAACAGGAAGTACTACCTCTGCAGGCCACATCACGGTTTTCCCCCATACGTGCGATGTCACATGTTCCTCGTCGGACTGAACCCCTATAGGTCTGTATAGTGGAAAGTACAGCCTCACCCCTTTATAAAGCGGACGGCATCAGTGAGGTGATCATCTTCGAGACGATCAGCCGCCGATAAAGCATCCAACACATCAAGATCTGATCCACGAGCGACCGCAGACCCAAACATGAGGCCCTACTGCATCTTCATCGCCTGCCTTGTGCTCTTCGCTTTCTGCTCACTGGCTCGCAGTGAATGTGCGTCTTTTTCTTTATTTCTTTATTTTTGTTTTTAGTTAAACAATAGACTATTAATAATTTAATGTACATTTGTTGTGTTTTCTTGATTTCTAAATGTATCCCATTCATATATTGATTAATATTTAGTGTTTTAACACTTTTTTTTTTCCTCCAGTCAGCCAAGGTCCCGATAAGTGCTGCTTTTCTTTTTCCAATATAAAAATCCCAATAAAGCAGGTCGAGAGTCATCATACTACACATCTTGAGTGCCACAGGAGTGGTCTCATGTAAGTATTTTTGTATATGTCTTAATTCAAATGAATTGTGAATAAATCATGTGAAATCATGAACCATCTTCTCTTTTGAAATTTCAGTGTCATCACAAAAGCCCAAAGAGAGATCTGTGTTGACCCGACAGAGAGATGGGTTCAGAGACTGATCAACTTGGTGGATGCTCGAAACATGAAGGAGATGTCACAGAGCAGCGACTAAGATGTGAACGACTCCTCTCTTTTCAAACTATTGAATTGAACAGTTTTCAAACTGATTTTAAGCTTTTATTTAAAAAAAATAAAATAAAATAAAAACTGATGTATGCAACTGCACAATGCTGTTAATCAGTTATGATGATTGTGATATTTATATGCATTAAACCATATTTAAACTAAAATTGTTGCGTTTAATGTAAACCTGTTTGAATTTTAACAAAACCATACAATAAAAATATGGTGAAACAATAGGGGATTTTGAACATTATTTGAAAAAACAAACAAACAATAAAACCAGCTTAATTTAATAATAACAGCAATCTACTGCTACTAATAATAATAACAATAGCAGACTTTATTATATTACATTTACTTGGGAAAAAGTGGTAACATGCAGACCCTAATTCTACCTTATTTAGCTTCCTTAAATATTACTTAAATTAAGCTTTATTGTTGTATATGGAATGACAGAAGAATTATGAGGGTGGATTATTCCCCTGTACCTTCTGTTTAACTTCTACCCTTGCACAGGACAATGCCGCTGTCAGATTTCACAGGTTTCATGTTATCGTACAATTACAGTATATTTTGCAGGCAAATCTTGTCAAGGATGCTAAAATGATCTGATGCCTAAATAGCACCTTTTTCTATCTCACTGCTTTGGAAATGTCAATGTCAGAATACATTTTTGAATAATGTTTTTTTTTTTATTCTAGCTCCTGTGGGGGCCGATGCTTTGAGTGTTGCATCTTTGAATAGCTAAAACATTTAACAGTCAAAGCACATTTATTAATATGTCTGTTCATTATTTAATTTTTTAATTTTTTATTTAGTCATTTATTAGATGCTTTTATCCAAAGCGACTTACAAATGAGGACAACAGAAGCAATCAATTGTAGTATTAAAACAACTAAAAACAGATCCAAAACTAAAAGCTAAAACTTTATAAATACTACCTATATACATTTAAAAAATAAAGAGATTAAATAAAAATGACAAATGCTCACAACAAAATTTCAAAACTTAACATTGAAATGAAAAACAAAAAATAAAGCTAAAAACAATTCAAAATATTAAAGAACAAAAGGTATAAGAGTATAATAATGATTCTAACATAACACTAAGCCAAACACCAACAAAAAAAACTACATGTGTATGTACAACCACACACACACATACATATATACTGTATATGTACATACACATTTATAAATTCAATATATATATATTATTTCATTTCCATTTAGTTTGTTGAAGTATTAAAATAAGTCAAATGACATAAAACTAAAACCTTAATAAAAGACCTATACAGACATAATAAATTCAGACATAATGTAACTCAAATTAAAATAAATAACAAATACAAATAATACAAATCAAATGACAGTAGTTTATCAGTAATCCTAAAAAATAACACTGCCAAACACATGCTAAAAAACAACAACTTACTTACACATAGTAAGAAATGGTTATAAAAACTGAAACAGAAGCGAAACAAGTAGTAGGAAAGAGGAGAAATAAAAAGCGATACTCATTAACTGAAAATACATCCATCCACTGCAGCATTAAAAAGTGTATTTGTTCAATGAGCATTTCAAAGGGGCTTTCCATTCAAGACTAAAATAAAATGATGCAATTTTCACATGACAGTTTTCGTTAAATATCTAGCATAATTCCAAGACCTGATTTTTTCCCCCCCTTTTTATTTACTATATTTTATAGAAATACATCAATAAGTTATATGGGGGGTATGTAATATGTAGAATATATAATAGACACACAATATGTGTAAGAGTTTGAAGGTAGTCTATTAGGGTTGCCAACTGCCCTGTATTAGCCAGGACATCCCGTATATTGGGCCTAATTGATTTGTTCCATACGTGACCTCCCTTGTCCCATTTATTGAATGCTACACTGATCTGTAGCATTTGCTGATCAAATGCTACAGTGCTGATCACGACCCTTGAGAATGATGACACCTGTCATCATCCAATCATGGCTCTTTCAGTCGACTACTAATTCATGAGCTCACTGTTACTGAGGCCGTTAGAAGCATCCGTGTGGTTGGTTGTTACCACTGTGTGAAACTGTGGGTGGGACTTTTTTTGTGTTCTTTTCATATTCAGGCTTTTGACATTGTTGCCCAAGCATCAACTATTTTCCTAATTTTACTGATTCACTTATTATCAATCCTAATGTTGTCCTTTATATCCATATAAAATGACCATGGTTTTAAATCTTACTCTGTTATAATCTCTTACTCTGTCACTGTTTTTTGACATCATGTCCTATTTTCTGTTTTGATATATTCTCCCATCATGTATTCTTTCCCGAGCTGAGGCTTTGTTGCTCTTCTGTTCGTTATTTTCTTCTCTTTCTTTCTCTTCATTTCTCTCAGCTTATTGTTTCTTTGATTTTTTTTATAACAAACCAGTCATGTCTAGTTTTATGGTTCATGTTTTTCTGTTTTAGTTAGTCTTTTTCTTAATACTGTTTTTGGCATTTGCTTTCTGTTCATGTTGGTACTTCATATTGGTTACAGCAAAAAAGTGCAGATTCAAGAGCCTTCCTGTAGCGAGAACTCAGCATGCAGGCCTTGATTACAATGTAAGTTGCTGTGGATAAATGCATCTGCCAAATGCAAGACAGGAAATCAGTTCGTGGAGGTCCTTATGAGGGTCCTTCTCCTTCATAAATTGAAAGATGTATGGAAATGGAAAATGGGTGAAAAATAAAGAAGAAAAGGCTTTTTTATGAAATGGAAAGGGAAGAAACAACAAAATATCAAATTGATTTCATTTGTCAGGTTACACATGTCAGCAATTGGGGCTAGGTTCACAGAATTAGGAAAGGGTACAAGAGGAATTACTTCTACCACTGTAGACCCCATTATGTTTTTCTCTTGTATTTGATGTCACCTGTTTCTCATCCAACTGAAACTATAGGTCTGTATAGTGCAAAGTACAACCTCACCCCTTTATAAAGCAGAGAACATTAGTGAGGTTGTTATCTTCGAGACGATCAGCTGCTGATCAATGACTGACCACAAACCCAAACACGAGGCACTACTGCATCTTGATCTCCTGTCTTGTGATCTTCGCTTTCTGCTCACTAGCTCAAAGTAAATGTGTGACTTTTTATTTCTTAATTTTTCTTTGTGAATAGATGCTAGATAATCAACTACTAACATCTGTGTTTCTTCCTGCAGATCCAGATAAGTGCTGCTTTTCTTTTTCCAATTTAGAAATCCCAGAAAGAGAGGTTGAAAGTTACTATATGACCAATCTTGAATGCCCCAGACATGGTATCATGTAAATAACTTTTATGACGGCAGTTTAATTGATTGTGAAATCATGAACCATCTTCTTTTTGAAAATCCAGTTTCATCACAAATAGGAAGGTCTGTGCTGACCTGTGCTACCTAACGGTTTCTAAAAACTGATAGTATCTTGTGAATGCTTTTAATTGATTGAGCAATTAATATGATCACATACTGTATTTTAAAGCATATTCTAGCCAAAAACGGTTCAGTTGCAACTGTTGGCTGGGCAGATTAAA
The DNA here is from genome assembly GCF_001515645.1 of Sinocyclocheilus grahami. Taxonomy (NCBI): domain Eukaryota; kingdom Metazoa; phylum Chordata; class Actinopteri; order Cypriniformes; family Cyprinidae; genus Sinocyclocheilus; species Sinocyclocheilus grahami. The sequence continues at coordinate 38,885 of NW_015505423.1, forward strand.
ATTATCCAAAGCATCAGCAGGCATTGTAAACATCTGTCTTCTATCCCGAAAGAAAAGAACCAGAATCAATCAGAATGTCAAAAACTACACCACTCCAGCAACCAGAAGAAACGGCTCTAGTTCACCTCAAAGAGTCGCATGGCTGGGTAGAATTTGACACAACACAAGCAAATACAACTACTGAGTAAGTATAAAACAAAATAAATGATCCAAAAACATTGGCCTATTTCATAGTCAGCTACATACAGTGACTATTTCTAAAATACTCAAAGGTTCACTGGAATACTTTTTTGCAGTCACTGCACATCCTTTTACTTTAGGAAAGGTTTCCTAGAAAGTTAAATAATAGCTTTGTGACTTTGAAACCAAATCTGGGTAGTTTTTAAAAAGGCTGAGATATGCATCTTCACTACTAAAGGAGTCCATCCCAGCCTTTTATTTTTTCCTTAAAGCTGATAGTACCTTGTGAATGCTTTTAATTGATTGAGTGAATTGTATGGTCATAAATGGTGTAGTAGAGCTATGTAGAGCTAATTGGACTTGATGTTTTTCCCTGTGGAAAGTTAGCATGTCTGATGTCAGCAGTGGTACAGGGGAGGGTAGGAAAGAAGGTATGTTGCAATTGTTATCTGAGCACTTTAAGTTATCCAGAACATTTGCGAGTGTTGTAAACATGACGTCTCTCTTATCTTCTGAAAGAAAACCATCAGAGTCCATCTTCACAACACAAACAACCCCACTCCAGCAACAAGAGGAAGAGCCTCTAATCAAGATTTCTGTCAACTGTGAGTTAAAAAAAAAACCTGCAGTGAAATGACACTACAGCTTGGCTAACATGATTTCTCTTCCTGCAAAGGCATCATTTATGCTTTTGTCACTTCCCTCTTATGAATTCATACACAAATATACCAATTACAACCCACCTGCATGTGTAACCAAAATCTCTTTATACCAATCTCTGCCTGTTGATACGCCCACTACTCTGACCTGCTTTACCAGATTTACACTCAAGTTTACTTACATGCTGAATTAGGAATATCATGCTAGTAGTGATATCATACTTTCAGTGAAGCCCTGTATCTAGCAGTTTTTACAGAATCACATGATCAATGACATATAGAACCTCACTTTTTGTCCCATCACGTTTCGCATGTCAGTCTAGCTGGCACAACTGTGAGGAGTGTAGTGAATGTTTTCAATAATCAATAAGGAGCAATAATCAATAGCTTTTTTATTTGGTTATCAGATGGTAATTTTTACAAAACTTTTTATTTAAAAAAGAAATAGCAATTTCATTGTCAGTTGATGTCTTTCAATAAACTGTGGTAGCCTATGGCTTTATGGCAGCTGTAAATATCACCAACCACAAGAGGGCACTGTGACAGAGCTTCATGAGGCGCATTACCCTCCATGCTGTGTGTGTGTGTGTGTGTGTGTGTGTATATATTAAATATGACAGAACTAGTAACAGTAATATTCTATTCCAAATTCAGCATATCTTGTTTATCCCAATTATTTTAAACGTAACTAACATATGAAGAAAAAAAAACGTCCACAAGATGGCTTACCTAACCTACTTAAACTTTCCAAAATATAAAGTTTACAAGGAGTAGCAATCACACGTTCCTGGTGTTTCTATTGCATAAGCAAAATCCCTTGGTTGGCATAATTTTTGTTACATGACACTTCCCTGAAATTTAACAAACCTTTCAACAATTTTGGAAAGCAAGGAGTAACGAATCACAGTGATGCAGGTGTGAAGATGAGCACAAAACAAAAAGGCAATGTAAGCAAGAGCAGATATTAAACACAAATATATACAGTATAGTATATTTAACACTTATAGTATATACTGTATATATATATATATTATATAAGTGTTATATATACTATATTTTGGTACTATACTATAAGTGTACCAAAGCTCACTCAGGTCTTGTTTACACCTGTTATTAACCCTGTAAAGCCTGACATATGAAGTAGTATATTAAATCTTTTTTTTTTTTTATGGAACAGTTTATTGAAAATTTAGACTAAATATCAAATTAAATATAAAATAAAAAGTTTGTTATTAAAAAAAAGTATTTTTTTGTTGAGTATCATGTTTGAAACATTAGGGTTTATGTCTCATATAGTGTGATATAAAATAATATAGAGCTAAAAAAATTCAATTCAATCATTTTATTCAGGTCCTGAGCCAAAATATGTGATTTGGTGGAGTTGCTGATATTTATAAGTCTGAAAACGTTCCTCATATTTGATAACATGTTAAAATGTGATTAAGTGCCATGGTTACATTTGTGAAGATGACATTTACTATATAACACATCCTGAGTGCCATGTAAGTATGTTTTGTAGTGTTTCTAATTAAAATGAATTGTGTTATATGTTTTAATGAATCATCGTGAATCTTCTTTTCTTTTGAAAATGTAGTTTCATTACAAAAAAGGGAGATGTGTGTTTACTCGTCAGAGATATACGCGTACAAAAAGTATTCTCGTCGCTTCATAACCTTACGGTTGAACCACTGATGGCAGATGGACTATTCTGACGATGTCTTTCATACTTTTCTGGACCTTGACAGTGTAACTTATTTGGCAGTCAATCGGACAGTCACAAGACTCCCGGTTTTCATCCAAAATATCTTAAATTGTGTTCCGAAGATGAACTAAGCTTTTAGGGGTTTGGAACGACATGAGGGTAAGTGATTCATGGCAAAATTTTCATTTTGGGGTGGAGTATCCCTTTAAATAAAGTAAATATAAGTCTTTGCCATCCTTCAAAATGAGTCATCCTCTACATCTGCTCCTCTGATTCTTCATTGTCTAGTTGAAGCTTTTGGATTCCTTGCATTCCCTTCAGTCCTCTCAAATAACTTATTCCAGAGATTCCTGATAGATTGCTCTTCTCTAATCATCACTATGCCATGTTCTGCTCATTCAGCCAGTCTTCATGTCCTAAAATCTCATTGGAGCCGGTCAGTTACCTCTCTAACCAGTAGTGGCCGCCATTACACAACTAGTTTAATGCAGTGTCAGGTTTTAACTAGCACCATTATCAGCCTCTCAATATATATCATGGTTATAAACATATGTGCACTTATTTGTATGTTCATTTATAAGTTCATAAGCTAGCATGTTTAATAATTTTGTGCATGTGTATATATATATATATATATATACACACACACACACACAACATGCTAAAATAACCTCAAAAAATAATTATATATACACATATTTGTTGGTTCGTGTAATTTTAGCCTGTAAGCATCCATATTTTTTTCTTACAGAGCAACTGAAAAGAGACATGTGCTTTTTATTTGTCTGACATAGGGCTGCAAACTGAATATTTCATTCCAAAATAATCAGTAGCCAAGAGCTGAGCTGAGCAGAATACTGCAAGTAAGCGTCCAGCTGAACCAGACAGCTTTGATGTAGCAGATTAGATATGAGACCAGACAGGTGTTCGCAAGCACTGATGCCAGTCAGTGTGTTTTTTTTTAGCACAAATTGTGGACAAATGATTTGAAATTTCTTGTATTCAGACTTGACAATCAAAATGCAAAGATGACTCCAGGATTAATTGTCCTGCTTATTCTTTATCCAGGATGAATATCTGCTCTATGGTGATACAATTGAAAATCAGTTAAAAGAAAAGCATTGAGTGGATAGTGGATCAGCTGGCTTTAAAACAGACATGACAAAATGACTGACTATCACATTCTAAATACATAAGCAGTTGTTTATTCTACAGCCTTTGGTGGATGAAAGCTAGCCACAATATTTTGTGCATGCATCTCCACTCCCCCCTCCTCTTGCCTGAAGGGTCAATTGGCCAAAGAAATATTAAAATCGAGATATGAAGTAATCATTAATATTAAGCCAATAGCCACTCCTGTCCCTCCAGATGGAAGACTATAACATGTTGTCCTTTTATTACAATGCATTTGATATTTCTTTGGTGTCCTGGTTTCTAAAACCATGTGTAATGCAAAATGCATGCAGCATGAAGAAAAGCTAGAATGACTTTTTAGCATTTCATGTTACACTTTTACAGCTGACGTCATACAAGAAAGATTTTATAATAACTACATCTGCCTAGACTACCCTGTTGCTAGGTGACCTGACAATAAAATGACTGACTTTGGGATGGTTGTGGGGGGTGGTCACCTTCATGAATATTTATAGCAAAAAGTCTAACAACTGGTTCCTGTTGGTTAAGCTTAAGAATGGAGCATCTAAATCTCACTAGTGGGATTGTTTCAGCCTCCATACACTGACATCATTACACAAAGAGTGCTTGTGTGTACTTAAAATGTTAAACCAGCCTGAACTGAAATTGATTGGCTATTTTCATTTGGCTGTTTTTCCCAAGGGCAAGGAAATAAAGTAGAAACACATCCGCATGCAGGCTATACATTAGCTGCTCATGCACCTCACAACCCTTCAGACTTCTTTATACTTCAGTGATTGGGTTGTCATGAACACTGATATAATTACTGCAAATAAAAGAGTCTTAGCAGCACTTTTACATTGATTCCTTCAGGGTTAAAATAACGACAAAGTCCTTTCACTTTGGAGAATCTTAATTCTTCTAGATATGGAGTGATTTGGAGATGAAATCTAGAGAATATGATGATTTGATAAGTATATGCAATGACTTACACTCTTAAAAAATTTGGCATTTTTTGGCATCTGTGGTTCCATAAAGAACCATTAGGATCTATGGAACCTTTCTATTGCACAAAAGGTTCTTTTGAAGAGCTGTCCACTAAAATGTTCTTTGTGGAACCCAAAATAGTTATATGGAAACACTGCAGGTTCCCTTTTAGAACCTTTATATTAAAGAGTGTGCCAATGCTAACATCAATACTGCATGAAATTAAATTTAACCCTCTGGTGCTCTTTCATCATTTTTTGATTGAAAATGTTTATGTTTTGTTTTGTTTTTAGAATTTTTTACTTCACCAGGATGGTATGAAACTTTATAAAGGTTTTGGCACTTGCTATGTGAACACACACACATACTCACAAAATCATTGACATAAATCCAAAAGGTTAAGTGGTCCTAAAAAATATAGTCACACTCCTCATGGTCAAAAATTAACAGCTTTGGAAATGAATGGGAAACCAATTTCATCAAGTGAAAACGTTTGGTACTACATTCAAACAAAATCTTACTGAAACCTAAAATTTTTTGTTAATGTCAACTTCAAATTTGGAACACAACTTGTTTAAATTTATGGCTTTGATTTTTCCTGACAGTTTTAGGCTAAATCATGTTTTGGAAAATGTATTTCACATAAAATTTGAAAATATTATGTTTATGCATTTTTCATATCAATAAATTTAACTTCTATAACTTTTTTTAAATTTCACTTTTTTTCACTTCAACAATCGACCAAATGTATCCTTTAAAAAGAGACCAAATCTGTGCTTCAAAGCACTCAAGAAAAACATAAATCTAAAATATAGTACATTAATTTCATTGAAATAAAAAGGGTCATTTTGACCGTCATGTGAGGAGCACCAGAGGGTTAAATTGATCAAAATATCCTTATTATATCAATTATATTGCTTGATTATTTTCTCACGATTTCTATGCGAAACCATTAAGTATGTGCATGTTCAAATAATGGCACAAGAAGAAAAATCCACTGTAATAATGTATTATGCAGACTGTTGCCGGTCTGCAGGCTGGGAAATGACAAGTGTTCTGAGTACGTGCCACAGCTTCAGTCCCACAGCTGTTGACACAACAGGCCCAGATGGTTTTGATTTGCCGCTTGGTTCATTGTAACGGCTCTGGCTTTGGATGGCCTTTTGAGTCAAGGTGCAACACATCAGTATTTTCAAAAACTGTCAGTGACAGGCCATGGCTCACCAAAGACTATCCTTCTGTATAAACAGCAGGTGAATTTTCCCAGAGGAGGCAAAGGGAGACTGTGGTTTAAAAAAGGGAAAATAAAACCAATAGGACAAAAATTAAACGCAATTGATATTTTTAAATGATCTAATAATTGTTTCATTTTTTTCAGTAATACTGTTTAAGAGCAACACCAGCAGATATAAAGTTTGAGGAGGAGGGGGTGTCTATGTTTGCCTTCCTTGAGCTCTGTGTTGTCATTGAGCTCTTATGACTAAGAATTCAAAAAGGTGACTATATGTGACCCTGGACCACAAAACAGTCTAAAGTCGCTTCTTGTAGCAATAGCCAAAAATACATTGTATGGGTCAAAATTATAGATTTTTCTTTTATGCCAAAAATCATTAGGATATTAAGTAAAGATCATGTTCCATGAAGATATTTTGTCAATTTCCTACTGTAAATATATTAAAACTTAATTTTTGATTAGTATGCATTGCTAAGAACTTAAAAGCAACTTTAAAGGCGATTTTCTCAATATTTAGATTTTTTTGCATCCTCAGATTCCAGATTTTCAAATAGTTGTATCTCGGCCAAATATTGTTATATCCTAACAAACATACATCCATACATACATGCAAAGCTTATTTATTCAGCTTTGAGATGATGTGTAGCCTAAATCTCAATTCTGAAAAAATGACCCTTATGACTGGTTTTGTGATCCAGGGTCACATATAGGCTACTATATTTATACTTACTGATTATTGTAGCCTACAGTATTTTTATGCAATGTGGAAAATGTAAATATATAAAGAAATTAAGATTTTACTTTTTGCGTTAAAGATTTTTGCGTGAACGAAAATGCTTTTAAATTCTGACAGCGAAACTACTGTTTTACCGCCTTTGAAGACACCGAGCATAAACATTTACTGGATAGCAGTAATATTTCAAACAATCGGAATAATCCATTTATAATCTGTCGATTTAGTCCGTTAAATTCACCACTGTGCCTTTAAATCTATTGTGTAACGGTCTACTATCACTCACTGACACAGTAGTAAGTGTGACGCCTACCGTTCACTGCGCGCACTCATTTCAACACAAAGCTTACGCTCGCGCTGGAGCTGCGCCTGATAGTGTCCAGTACAAACCAAAACAAGGATTTCAAGCTTTGTAAGTAGTTTAAAAAATAGGGAAATGGACCAGAAAGACACAGAAATGAACGCAAAAGGAGTTTCTTCTTCTACCGGCGGAGTTGTTGTTCAAGTCAGGGAGAAGAAAGGAGCTTTACGCGCTGCCATCCCCTATATGCCTTTCCCAGTAGCTGTCCTCTGCCTGTTTCTCAACACATTTGTGCCCGGACTGGGTGAGTACGAGGAGGAGGTTCGCTCATGTACACACAACCACCTGCGAGATATAACACTGTATTTACACCCGAAATAAACTGCATTTCATCAACAAGTTCTTTCAGTGCGCGCTTTAAGTAATTCAAATTTGCTTTGAATCTTACATTCTCATACAGTTTAAGTATAAGGTGTATTATATTGATATACTTTTTGTTTATGCTTTCGGAGTGTCTAAATACTTTGAGCAAGGCTTGAAATTAAATGGGTCAATTACGTGACATTATTATTATTATTTTTGTACCTGTCTATTACTTTCCACAACAAAACATAAAAATGCAGTACATACAGACAAATGGATCCACCTACATTGAACATGTTTTCAATTTCTGAATTAAAATCTATTTTTATGTGTTCATGTGGGTGGTACAATGATGAAAAAGTCTCATCAAAAGGATAAAAAAATCTCAACAGGATGACCTTTGAGTAGGTTGGCTAACCTTGTGTTATTATTGTTTAGGAAAATAGATATTGAACCCGTTTTTTTTGTGTGTAAAGGTGGCACAAGCAACATGCAGAAAGCCATTTTTGTCATGTGAAATTATATCATGAATCATGTGAAATTATATCATAAACAGGAAATTATATTATGGTTCGTTCAAGTTGTCAAATGGTAAAACCCAAAGAAAATGCTATTATATTTTGGCTTGTGATTTAAAAATGCATGAAATAATGATTAATATGCTTACGCTGTAGTCAAAGTGTAAGAAATATATGTAGTTTCCTATAATAGCCATTTTAGTCATTTTAGTTAGAAATTGCTTTTCAAAAATGCATAAAATCAATGTGAATTCAAATATTATATTTCTAACACCCAGGCACATGTGTTTTAAACTTGATTATTTTTATGATCATGAACAACCTTATTTCTTATTGAGCCATAAAGCACCAAAACACACTTGGAATATCTGGACGCTAACAGGAACAGATCGTGTTTCTCACTGACATTTAGGTCAAGATTCAATGCGAGCTGTTTATTATTTCAGCTCATGTCCAATTTTTGAAGTGTGGTAACAGATCCATCACGTACATTCGAGAGCATACCAGAACAGATAATCAAAACAATCATAAATAAATTGCATCCACTCCATTACCCTGATTGATAACTTGACCTTTTCTCCTTCATAGCCAGTCCATTTGTCCATCTTGACATTGTCATTTCCAACTTTATTCTCAATCATGTTAGTTCAGTCTAAGTAATTGTTCATCTCTGGTATTTGGTCATGTGTGTGATCAGCTTGTGTGACCATCTTCTTTCATCTAACATGCCTCTTTTCTTAATTGCTAATAGATTATGCCATGATGTCAATCTTCAAAGAAGAATTCTAGTACCACTGCACATTTAAAGCATCACTTTGTAGCTTGCGATATTCAAAGTATAAAAGCACACATGGCAGAAGAATATTGATCTCCCTTATGTCTCATAAGGCTGGGAAGCATGACCTCAGGGAATGTCTTTGAAATATGCTAGAAATAGTAACAAAAGAATACTCCTGGTTATTTTGCACCAAAGTCTTTCAATTCAAAAGCATTGTGCTGAAACTTTACTCTGAACACTTCTAATCTGTGCCAAGTGCCAAGTCTTGATAGGTGAGCTGATACCTTTTGGCTCCCTCGTCTTTTATGGATCATGCCGTACATCAGATAACTCTTCTTTTTAACCCCACAGTTATGGATACTCACCCCTTTTTGTTAATCGGAATTGACACAGATTTTCGAATCGATTCAATTTCAATTCACAAGCTGTCTATTTTATTCGGATTTCAATTTGTTTGGGTATATTTAGAAATGTTGGATATATTTATTCAATTTATTGAGTTGTATACAAATATTTAACATTTAAATAATAGTAAAAATAATTTAAATCAGTTTTTAATTATATTTTCTACTCCAATTCATTGTTAAAAGATAAACATTCTTGTTTTCATGAAAATATATTAAAACATGCAATAAATGAGACATCAATAGCAGGTTAGTGTATTGAGTGTCTTTTCTGAGGCAAATGTAACACTACGTGACACATAGGGCTGGACGATATGGCCAAAATTGATATCACGATATATTTCTTAATTTCGGTCGATACGATATAATTCCGATATCGATATGAACACTATTTATCTGAAATAGAAATCTTTTGTAACATTATAAATGCCTTTATCATTACTTTTGATCAATTTTAAGCATCCTTGCTAAATAAAAGTATTAATTTCTATAATTTTTTCCCCAAAAAAATAATACAAATTATACTGAATGGAATAGTGTATAATGTTACAAAAGCTTTTTATTTCAGATAAATGCTGATCTTTGGATCTTTCTATTCATCAAAGAATCCTGAAAAAAAATGTACTCAACTGTTTTAAATATTGATAATCAGCAAATCAGCAAAAAATAATAGAATGATTTCTGAAGGATCATGTGACACTGAAGACTGGAGTAATGATGCTGAAAATTCAGCTATGTATGATCACAGGAATAAATTAAATTTTAAAATCTATTCAAATAGAAAGCAATTTTAAATAGTAAAAATATTTTGACATCTTACTGCTTTTGCTGTACTTTGGATCAAATAAATGCAGCCTTGGTGAGCAGAAGAGAATTCTTAAAAAAATAAAAATAAAAAAAACATTAAAAATCTTACTGTTCAAAACTTTTGAATGGTAGTGTATGCTGATCATTCTTATAGATTGAAACAAATGTGCTTCAGCCAGAAAAAAGGGTATGAAAAGTGCTCCAAGTCGCTACAGAAAACAAAAAAATTTAACAACAACAAAAACGGGAAATGTTGCTGGAGATGGGCTTATTTAAAATTAAAACTCATTCTCTGCCAGCAGGAGGCGCATTTAGAGTGATAAAACTAGCGGTTTCCTCAGTAATGGCTGTAATCAAAGCAGCTCCGCTCATGAATGCTACTTTATCAGATCTAATGAAAATGCCATTGAAACTTTTCTGAAGACAGTCGGGTCCCTTCAGAGATACATTCATATAAAACACCCGCGCCGTGTTATGATTTTGAAACGTGCAGTGCTCATGTTTATTCAATGAAGTCAAACGGCACGAATAAATCAATGTATGGGAAACTGGTAATGTATATCGAAATATCGGAAATGTGTTTAAAAATCATATCACCGTTATTGAAAAAAATTATATC
>NW_015505423.1:49485-53356 GCF_001515645.1 Sinocyclocheilus grahami
CTCGTTGCTCGCTTTCTGTAGCCTATATCATTTTATTTTTAAGATTTATTTTTAATGCTTCTGTAAAGGGGTCGGGTACAGAATTAAATTGGTGCTGGCTGCTGTCGGATAACGGGTCGGGTGCTCTGTTGTGTAGCTACTGTGGATGTAGGTTTACCTAACAGGACCCGTGCAGGACTCTGCTTTACACTGCTTTGCGTCTCACCATCAGATAACCTCACGTGCATGATGCGCCATTTACGGGTATTTCCCTAAACCGACACACATCAATTTATTTTGATTTTTAAAATTTTATTTCAGTTTACGAAAATGTTTTTTGACCAATCGTTTTCGTCTTAGATTTAGTTTTCGTTTACGAAAATAACCTTGCTGGAGACGGGCTTATTTAAAATTAAAACTCATTCTCTGCCAGCAGGAGGCGCATTTAGAGTGATAAAACTAGCGGTTTCCTCAGTAATGGCTGTAATCAAAGCAGCTCCGCTCATGAGTGCTACTTTATCAGATCAAATGAAAATGCCATCGTAACTTTTCTGAAGACAGTAGGTTCCCTTCAGAGATACATTCATAAAAAACACCCGCGCCGTGTTATGATTTTGAAACGTGCAGTGCTCATGTTTATTCAATGAAGTCAAACGGCACGAATAAATCAATGTATGGGAAACTGGTAATGTATATCGAAATATCGGAAATGTGTTTAAAAATCATATCACCGTTATTGAAAAAAATTATATCGCGATACATATTGATATTGAATTGTTGTCCAGTCCTAGTGACACATTGTTTACAAACTGTTTTATTGACGTCTTTTTGCGGTTGAAACACTAATTGAGTGATTACATGAGACATGATACATTTAAATAGTTGTACTGTTTTTTTCATACATTCTGATGTTCATTCATGTTTATTTTATACTATAATTAGTAGTAAAAGAAAGAGATTATTGGTTCGTCTCGGCACTGCAGTGTTAGGCGATATGGTCATTTTTCAAATCGTCATATCACCAACCTGTGAGATCACCGATACACGAAATTATCATGCGTGCGTGCGTGGGTGGGGGCAAGAGAGAGAGACTCTCTGTATTTATCATAGGCTATTTCATAATTATGTGGTGTTTTAAACTGCGTGGGCACGCGAGAGAGAGCCTATGAAAGCACCAATAATCGAATAATAACTGATAAACTAACATGTTAAATATAAAAAAAAATGTAAAACAGCTATTTCATATATATTTGGATACAACAGTCATACATCACTATTAGGACCGCAAGTACAGTGACAAGTTTGCCACATCAGAGCACGAAAGTTATCAGTCTAAAAGGTCTGCAGTCAACAGTGAAAATCAAAAGTAGATTTATTTTAAAGACCAACAGTTTAACTGTAAATATTGGATATAAACGAACATGTTAAATATAAAAGTATTTAAAACAGGTAAGTTCCTATTAGGACCGCAAGTACAGTGACAAGTTTGCCACATCAGAGCACGAAAGTTATCAGTCTAAAAGGTCTGCAGTCAACAGTGAAAATCAAAAGTAGATTTATTTTAAAGACCAACAGTTTAACTGTAAATATTGGATATAAACGAACATGTTAAATATAAAAGTATTTAAAACAGGTAAGTTCATATATTTGGAGTACAGTTGAGCCCAACGCGCCGCCACAGAAACAAGAATGAAATGCATTCTAACATAACTGTGGCATTAAACTCAGTTAGTGAGGGCTCGGTTAAAAATATTGCACATATATAGGCCATTCAGATTACTTGTAAAAATGCAATGAAATACCTTATATCAGCAGACGATGTACGTCTGTTTGTGGTTGGAGACTCCTTCACCGGCTACAGGCTCATTTGCGCGAGTGTGAAATGCGGTGCTGAAGTAAAATAGTGTGGCAATTTGATAATAATAGTCTAATTACAATAGGCCGCCTAATAATAATAATAATAATTTAATGCATTTATAGAATGAGCCTAATATCGTCTTGACTATCGACAAAGACATCTGCTATCGTCGATATCTCTGACTATCGTCGATACACGATACTATTGTCTATCGGCACAACCCTACATTGTACTTTGTTTTTTGATGTAAGTACATAGTAGTTAAGGCCACTTAATATAAAGTGGGACTGGGACCAAGATTTTATTAAAGGGGTCATATGATGCGATTTCAAGTTTTCTTTTCTCTTTGGAGTGTTACAAGCTCTTGGTGCATAAAGAAGATCTGTAAAGTTGCAAAGACTAAAGTCTCAAATCCAAAGAGATATTCTTTATAAAAGTTAAGATTCAACCACGCCCTTCTAAAACGGCTCATTCTAACACGCCCCAACATGTCTATGTCACTATGTGGAAATATTAGCATAATGCCGCCCAAATGTGCACGCAAAGAAAGAAGGCGTGGTTTCAGGAACAGCAGTAGTGTTGATGCAGCCATGTCAGGGAGACGCTGTGTATTTCAGTGCAAAAGCAAAATCACTTTATTTGGCCTTCCGGAAGTAGATGCAATTAGGAATCATTTGTTAAGATTTATTTACAACAGAACAGCACAACCCAGATGTTCGAATTTGTGCAACGCATTTTATGGACGACAGTTTTGGGTTTTTTTTAACCTAGAAGAGTACAAACCTGGCTGTGCACAAAGGCTATTTCTAAATAAAAAAAAAAGGTCAATTCCATCTTTGCTATGACAATCTGGCGCTTCTGAATCAGTGACTGGAAGTATGTTTTGTTATTAGTTTAAGTATTTGCTATTGACTGTTCAAATGCAGATTTTTGCGCAGCGCAGAGTAGTGCTGTGTTCGATACATCGATACGACGATGTATCGTCACAGAAATTTGACGATACGAGTATCGATACAGCTGTCCCAGTATCGATATTGTGGCACGTGTGCAGCAGTGGACCGTGCTTAATTTGAATACAAGAAAAACATTTAAAACGGAGTAGAAAAGTGCAAGGTTTCTAAAAAAATAATGAATAGACCATAATATATAGGCTACAACAAGGTTTAATCTGGCTGCAGAGGAACACAACCGGGGTTGCCTGATATAAAGAGACGTAATCCCCAAACAGTGTTGCCAGATTGGAAATGTCCAGGTATCGTACCAGAAGCTCAAAATTATCGTATTTGGAAGAAAATTATCGTACATGAGTCAAACGTACAGAATACAGCTATTTATCTAAAAAAAAACAACTTTTTGACCCAACCTGCAAATTACCACAATAGATAACTAGGCGTACCGTGTTTACATTGGACGCGAGTAGTGCGACAAAATAGGCTACTATGGAAACCATTATAGGCTAATCAGTGACTCAAATGCACTGGATGCGACACGACACATCCCCGACAGTAAACTGATGCCTCGTCTATTTATGACGAATTAAAATTATTTTTAACACTCACTTTGTCCGTCCAGTGTAGACCGGCTCAGATGTGGAGTTAACAGCTAAAGTCTATGTCATCGGAAGCCTGTGTTTTGCCAGATGTTGAGAGGGTTCTTGCCGTCATGGACCGCAACATAGTGCTCGTCGGCTTTAAAGCAGGGCACCCTCCTGCATTTAGATTGTCTGTAATGAGCCGATTTCGTGTATAAATATAGAAGCCATATCACTACAACTACCATCATTTGAGTTATCATACATTATGGGTTTTTTTCATTATTCATCGTACAGAGGTCAAAATTATCATACAAATACGATAATTATTGTACGTCTGGCAACACTGTCCCCAAAACAGAGTTTCCCACTTGCGCAATACGGAAATATCTGCTAAGCGTGCTACTTATCTTTGTCAACTTGGCAACCCTGTGTACGCGCGCTCTCTCCATAGTGGATAAACGTGCTTGCTTTCTGAAAACACTGGTTAGCTTGCAGTTTAG
>NW_015505423.1:57644-73083 GCF_001515645.1 Sinocyclocheilus grahami
GTTAAATATAAAAGTATTTAAAACAGGTAAGTTCATATATTTGGAGTACAGTTGAGCCCAACGCGCCGCCACAGAAACAAGAATGAAATGCATTCTAACATAACTGTGGCATTAAACTCAGTTAGTGAGGGCTCGGTTAAAAATATTGCACATATATAGGCCATTCAGATTACTTGTAAAAATGCAATGAAATACCTTATATCAGCAGACGATGTACGTCTGTTTGTGGTTGGAGACTCCTTCACCGGCTACAGGCTCATTTGCGCGAGTGTGAAATGCGGTGCTGAAGTTAAATAGCGGGGCAATTTGATAATAATAGCCGAATTATAATAGGCCGCCTAATAATAATAATAATAATTTAATACATTTATAGGAGGAGAATGAGCCTAATATCATCTTGACTATCGACAAAGACATCTGCTATCGTCAATATCTCTGACTATCGTCTATCGGCACAACCCTACTGCACTGCCACTTGAACTGCGGCACTACAGCGATCTGTCATGTCACATTAAATTGATATCGGTTCCTCAGCTGAGAATCAATTAAAGGTGCAGTGATTTCTGAGAAACACTGTTGAAAGTGAATTGGACCAAGCACCAAAACACACTTGTAGCCAATCACCAGTAAGTACATAGCATGTTTGTGAATTTGGGGGTGGACCTATCAAGACAGGGGTATGATCTTTTGGTAGGGGTGTGCTTGTATTGGTGATTTCCAGGGGTGTGAAGTAACGAATTACAAATACTCACGTTACAGTAATTAAGTTGTTTTTATCAGTAATTGTACTTTTTTGAGTAGTTTAAAAATTGTGTACTTTTACTTTTACTTGAGTACATTTTAAGTGATGTATCGGTACTTTTACTCCGCTATTTTCCTCTGTTTGTGGTCGTTACATGCTTATTTTAATTTTATTTTTTATCCATCATCATGATTGGATAGAGAGATAGTAATAGGTCTCGTGACTTTCGTCAAATCAAATTGTGCATAGAAAACTTTAACCGCCAACTGTTTATCATGGCTGCTGGAAGTGCATTCTTCAAGCATCAATTCAATCGCATCTTCCTCTAACTTGATATGTTAAAGTAAATTTTGGATTTCTGCTTACTAAACTATTTGTATATATGCTTGCCTATCTACACGGCCTGAAATTTGGTGTGAGGTTGCGGGGTATTGCATACAGTGTTAACTCCCGCAAGTGCCACGTTCGGTAAATTCCCACTCACTTATAAGACGCGCGATCTGCGCTGCCTCGTCTCTCTCTCGCATGCGTTCTGCAGCAGTCACTTGGATAAGTTGTTGTTGAACTTTGAGAGTGTGATGTGCACTGGGAAAAAGTGTGTTGGAAACACTGTTGGAAACACAAATTGAGGGCCAATCTGCACCTTATTGATGGCATTAATATACTGCATCTGTGCCAGCACGTGATGTAATAAAACTGCAGCTGGTTAATAAACTTTTTTTTTGTCCATTTTATACAATCCGCCTTCATTTAGCAAGTGCACTCGCGCATTTTTACCCAACCAGGAATGTACAGTAAATCACAGTAACCAGAGATTTGACAGAAGTCTTTTTAGTGATAACCCTGCTGAGAAAAACAGCATAAACCAGCTTAAGTTGGTTCATGGTCATCTACTGGTTTAGCTGGTCGGCCAGCTGGTATAGGTGCAGATCAGTTTAGGATGGTTTAAACTATTTTCTCAGCAGGGCAATTTGAGAGATTTGTGTTGCTCATGCCGATGCTATCCCAACACTCTTTGAACTGAACCTATCGCTCTAGCCCTGGTGCTTTTCTAGTTTCCATGACAGCAGATAGCAGAAGCCTGCCTGCCTGTCTCCGCTAAGATTGAGAGGTAGATAAGACAGCAAATGAATTCATTTCAAGGGGGTCCTTCAAAGTGCACTTAAACAGGCAAAACAATTAAGTATGGTTATCGTTTTAGATTGCTTTACTTTTTTAGACCTTGAATAATATGTTAAGCAAACGGAATTACAGAGAAAAAAACAGGCATGCAGAGGAGCCAGTGACTGTCAGGTAGAGGACTCTTGTATACGACCTTAACGCTCTTGTGGATTCAAGCTAAAAATAAACTGACTGCAGAGGTCAACAATTTAGTGGTGCTCTAATTTGGTGTTTTTACTTTACTCTTTTCATTGTGTTAACATATTCAAAGCTTTGCAATGCAAATTTAAGATGAGTCTGAAATCAAATAGTTTCAAGTATGTACGAAATTCAATGAAGAACTTTCCTCTCAGCCTTTGATGAAGTATGTTCCATGGGTATGCATGTATGAACTCATATTCCCAGATATACTACATTCACTAGCTTAGCATTGCACCTTGACCTTAATTTTTTGTAACTGACATGTAGAATTGCTTCAAGTGTTTAATTTAATCACAAGGAACAACTTTCTTGCTACCTACAACATTTTACATGGCTATTTAAATGTTTGGAAGTAAGTAAGATTTTTACTGACTCCATTTAAAATGCTTTTATTCAGCAAGTATACATTAAATTGATAAAAAAGGTGACAATGAAGACATTTATAATGTCTAAACTATATATATTTTAAATAAATGCTGTTCTTTTGGAAAAAATATTCTTCAAAGAATTCTGGGGGAAAAACTGTGTTTTCCAGTTTGTTTTTCTGAAGGATCATGTGACACTGAAAACTGAAATAATGACAGCTGAAAATTCAGCTTTATGATCACTTTTCAACAGTAGTGTTCATTTGAGCAGCCTGGCTCTTAGTTAAGTTCTCTGTCATCATGATACTGCATATGCGGATATACTGCTTATTTGATATATTGCTGTTTGCATGCATTATAGTAGAGAAGTATGTGCATATTTGGACAATGTTAGATTTGAAATAGTGTAAAACAGCCAGACTGAAAAATAAACCTTCACAGTTTTGTGTTAAATATGCATCAGACAGTCAGTGATCAGACTATAGGCGGTCTGGGGACATGCCTTATAAGGCTGATATGCCCACCTCGCCCACCCCCCCCACCCATCCTCCCTATTTCAGACCAAAATATGACATTTCTTTATTAAATTGCAGCTGATAGATTCAGTTCAGTAACTGAACAGTACAATATTATACATGATTACTTGAATGAGGGCACAGTTGGTGTTTTTGTGACAATAGTTTGCTTTGAGAGCAGAAAAATATCTTTCAGTGCAATGTTTTTGGCAGCAGATAGAAGACCACTGAGCACTGTAACTTCAAATTTTATACAGACGGTCGGTCTCTTCACTCATAAAATGAGATCCTCGCCCACCCCCCCCACCCATCCTCCCTATTTCAGACCAAAATATGACATTTCTTTATTAAATTGCAGCTGATAGATTCAGTTCAGTAACTGAACAGTACAATATTATACATGATTACTTGAATGAGGGCACAGTTGGTGTTTTTGTGACAATAGTTTGCTTTGAGAGCAGAAAAATATCTTTCAGTGCAATGTTTTTGGCAGCAGATAGAAGACCACTGAGCACTGTAACTTCAAATTTTATACAGACGGTCGGTCTCTTCACTCATAAAATGAGATGAATGGGATAACATCATTTAGAGACTGTTATTGGTCTCATTTTAATACAGCTGCACTGTGGCAATCTGCAGAGACACCCGATAACAAATTACACTGATGCTCTTGCTTCAGATTACATAAGATTTGCAGTTTATATTAGCAATAAACTAATTGAACAGAAAAAACTGATTGTAAGATTTGGCAATAAAGCACAAGTTCATATCAAAGTTTAACTTTTGGGGTAATGAAAATGACTCTGAGCCTGGTTTCTCCCAAGGTTTTTTCTCCATTCTGTCACCGATGGAGTTTTGGTTCCTTGCCGCTGTCGCCTCTGGCTTGCTTAGTTGGGGACACTTCATTTCCAGCGTTATCGTTGACATGATTGCAAAGATATTATTTAAACTGAGCTGGATGTTGACATCACTGAATTCAATGATGAACTGTCTTTAACTGAAAAAATAGTGTTTACTATTGTCATTTTGCATTATTGACACTATTTTCCTAATTAATGCTGTTCAGTTGCTTTGTCACAATCTGTATTGTTAAAAGCGCTATATAAATAAAGGTGACTTGACTTGACTTGACTCGAGTTGTTCCCCTTATGGGGTTTTTCATATAACAAAATGTTCTGGCATGCTTTTTAATCATTTCTGATCTTCTCAAGGCTCAGTCACTCCAAGTGAAATTGTCCCTTTAAAGGCTGTGAGCCTGATAAAAGACAGTGTTAACCCAAATGACTCTCTCTTCGGAAAGGATTGAACAGACAGTAAATGACTGATGAGTAATCAGCTCCTCACAGAATGGCTGAAAACTGCAATGGCTGCAGGCAGTAAGACTGGCTTTGTTGCGTCTCCTCGCAAGCTGTCTTGGCTCTCATCCTTGAGCTGTTATAAATTAAGGCTGCAGAGCTGTTGTGGAATTTTCAATTTCCGGAATGGTCGCTGTGCATGTTTTCTAGGCCTACCTTGAGGCTAATCCTTCACCTCGCTTTCGAAATGACTCTGTTATACATCAAGCTCTCAGGCATTTAGTCGCCAACTGAGGACCAAACACAGCGTGCATGTTTAATGTTAGAGAGGTGCTGTATGTACACTGTGTTTGATTTTCTCCATATGCATTTAAAAAAATAAGACAATAAAAAATAAGACATTATCATATAGTTCCACTAGCTTAAAAAAACTCACGTTTCCTTGATTCCTGTTTTCATTAACATTTTCGAGCCATGGATTCCCTCAAGAAAATACACGCAGGCATATGCTACTGGCTTGTTTATCAAAATACAGTAAAACAGTAATATCGTAAAATATTATTAAAATAAAAAACTGTTTTTTATTTTAATGCATTTAAATACATGTAATTTATTCCTTTGATAGCAAAGCTGAATTTTCAGCATATACTCCAGTCTTCAGTGTCACATGATCCTTCAGAAATCATTCTATTATGCTGATTTGCTGCTTAAAGAAACATTTTTTATTATTAGCAATGTTGAAAACAGTTGTGCTGCTTAATATTTTTGTGGAGAAGGTGATACATTTTTTCCAGCATTCTTTGATTAATATAAAGTTAAATTAACAGCATTTGTTTGAAATAGAAATCTTTTGTAACATTATAAATGTCTGTACTGTCACTTTTCATCAATTTAATGGGTCCTTGCTGAATATGAGCATTCATTTCTTTTTAGAATTTCTTAATTTCTTACTGACCCCACAGTTTTTAAAAGTAGTTTACCTCAAAGGAGAATTTTGTGAATTTAGTCCTAAAGTAACCTGTGTGAAAGTATTATTAACCATAGACTTTATTTTACTCATAAATCAAAAACTGCTATTGTAAAATAGAAATTCAAAGTCGCAAATTAGCCTTTCAGGTTGGCTTATGGAGTGATGTCAGTTATATTCTACAATTCATTTGAAATCACCCAGCCTCAGCAGAAGCTATAAGCTATTGTTTAACATGCTTGAAGCTTGTGGTGCACTCTTAAAAATAATGTTTTTATTGGCATCAATGGTTCCATGAAGAACCATTGAAGAATGTGTCTTTTGTGGCTTAAGGTCGTTCTTTGTCTCTCCTGTTTTATCCAATGGTTTGACGAATCATTCTTTCTGACTCGAAGAAACTCAATCAATGTGTGCAATCAACAAGTGAGGAGTCTCGTGAATGACTTCCTGAAAAATACTGAATGGTGCATCCACTAGTTTCCAGTCTGAAGAGGGTGAATGATGGGAGAGAAGAAAACTGACTTTCATTCCTTGCAGCTACAAGGGTCACCATAACTATTTACAGTAGTCAACATCTGAAGTGGATCAAAAAAGTTAATCAAAGTTGTCCTAAGACAAGAACGGGTATTGTTTTGATGAAATGTTGACTACTATACCAAATGTGCTTACAGTGCATATGTTTAAAACATCCTAGAGCGCTAGAAAATGACATTGGCACCTGAGAACCTCCACACACGCTCTTCTAGCAACATTTGTCTCTCTCAGAAGAAAAGGAACTGAACGGGATAATTAACCTCCCACACTGGCAATGGGGCGCATGTGAGGAAGGATGAGGTAAATTATAGTGATTGTGAGCCTAATGTGTAGGGACTAGGACCCCTCACCACCCTACTGCATCTTATCTTCAAGCATCCCTTCTTCATAGAGAAAACGAGTGTGAATGTGTGCATGTCTCTGTTGAATCATTATGATGTGTGATGTGGCCTCTAAACTATATGTGTGGCATATGCAAGCAGACATTTGCCTTGGTATCCAGTGCTTAATGCAGTTTGACAGGCAGAAGCATTGTTGACAGCCTGATGTGAGATCATACAGTTGATTTGTCGTGCGAGTGTGTGTGTGTGTGTGTGTGTGTGTGTGTGTGTGTGTGTGTGATAATATGGTGGAGTGGGGGTCCTTGCCTCATTCACTTTAATTAGGGTGCTACAGACACCCAAGGCTCGGTTTGGCACTTGAGCAGTGTTCACTCAAACATGCTGACGGAAAGCATAGCAACGGATGGGTGGCAGAGCAAAATTCAGGACAGAAGAACTGACTCCCTTTCGATTCATTGTGAATTTGTGAACCCTAGAGTAAGCTGAATTGGAATTTAAATGACAGGAAGAGGAATTTAAAAGAAAAATATTTCAAAGAATGATGAAAATAACACATGTACTGCATTCTGATAAATTATGTTCTTTCATCCTGGTCCACAGTTGATCTGTCTGACCGTCTGTCTGTCCTTCCGTCCGTTTGTCTGGTCATCTGTTTGTCTGTCTGTCCGTCCCTCCGTATGTCTATCAGTTTCAGTTTGTATTCAACATATTTCAATTTAATTTCAGTTTATATACTGTATACACTACCATTCAAAAGTTTGGTGTCAGTAAGATTTGGTAAAAAAGTAATACTTATATTTATTCATTTGTTTGTTTGTGGCTTCTGAAAATTCAGCTTAGGAAATGAACAGAAATAAAAAATAGAATTTTAGATGTATTATTTCATCTAGACTTATTTTAAATCTATTTTACATATTTTAATCTCATTTTAAATGTAAACAATATAAAAAAATATTTATTTAAATTATTATATTTCAAATATTATAAAATATTAGTAGTAGTAATATTTTATAGTAGTAGTTACAGCTCTTAACAGACTTGCCAGAATTTTTTCAGTGTCTGGTGCAAAGAATTCTAATATAATGTGATCATTCACATGCCACAGGCTCAGGTGAATAATTAAAATATCCCAAGAAACAAAGATGGCAGAAAGCAGGTTATGTCCTGTACTTCAATGGCTGCATGCGCCAGTCAAGCAACTGCCTTTTAGATGAATGAGAATGCTTACGCATATCTCCTCCTCAAGTCAAGGGACTGAGAAAAGGATGTCTTTTTCCACTTCCTACATTCGTTCTTTAATTCCTTGGTGTTTATTGTAAGCTGTCTGCTTTTAGGAGCAGTACTGTAAGTGTATTGTTTGTATATCGGCCGTGGGAATAAAACACTGTGAAACATCCCCCCCCCCCCTCCTCTACTTGGAAAGCCCCTTCCAAAAGATAAACTTAAGTTCTTTCCGAGGACTTCTCAATAACAGCCAAACATTTCATAGCAGCAGACTGTTAACTAAAGAACAGGCTGTATCCGGGGTGAATAAAGTGCATTTCTCATAATAAGGAGACTCATCGGTTTTGTGGGATATGCTAATGTTCAGCCGCTGTCCTCCCCATTAGAATCTATTATTGTGATAACACTAATGAGATGCTGAACTGCACTTGGCAGCATAGTGCTGCCTGCTTGCTCAGACTCCTTCAGTGTGACTTATGCTTATCGGCCTTACAAATATGGAAAGCTATTCATAACCTAATTGCCCTGGATTGAAGGGGATAGAAAAAATGTATCTGACAAGAGTTGTCTTGGCGAGTTACAGTACCATGTTGGTTAAAGTTCCCAAATGAGACTCTTCTTCAAACAAGTCCTGCAGATCTGTGGAAAGATCAGAAATGCATAACACATACTTAAATACTGAAAATGTCTCCTTGGAATTGCTCTGTTCCTAGATTTAAAAGCATACTGCTCTTTAAAGTGAACATGAAATCATAGTTTCTTAATAGATTTCTTGCTGGACTTATGTGAATGATTCATTGTTGCATGTATTGTTGTATATGTATGTATGTATGTGTGTGTGTGTGTGTATGTATATATATATATATATATATATATATATATAAATTGTATAAATATTTAATATATTTAACCAAAGCTGATGTCATTCATAACAAACCAATAGCCAAATAGATATTTTTTCACAAACTCACATTCAGTCTGACTCCATCCATCTGTGTAAAGCCCAGTTTTAATCTTCCAGTCAATTAAAAATTAAAACCAGTCCCTGCCCTACATTTTTTCTTGTTAAATTTCCTTTTTTACTTGTAAATACATAATAATAATAAATACATAATAATAAAAAGGTACATTTATATTTTAAGTTCATCGTCAAGCAAAAATTAAAATTCTGTTATTCTTCACCTTCATGTTCTAGAAATGTTAAAGATTCTTGATAGAGATATTTTTCACACAACAACAGTTCATAATGAATATAGTCTGAAAAACACAAAAGACAAAAAAAAGTACCATATTTGTAGTCCATATGACTTGTGCAATATCGCAAGTTATCAGAAGTGTGATGACAGACCAAAATGAAAGTTGTTATTCAACGATAATCTTTTAAGCACAGTACAAACATTAATTTCAGCCCAGACCAGATGTAATAAAAGCTACAGGCAAATCTGACACTGACTGCTATTATAATCACCATGTTAATTTATATTCAAGCTCCTCTGTTAATATTTTATGCCATAATTATGTCTCTGATCTTACTGTAATGTACGATATAATTCACACCATGATGAATGATATCATTACAGCATGCGGTTTTAAGCTGAGCTGAAGACCGAGGTCATATTGCATGTGTTAACCATTTTAACCACAGAAGAGGATCACATCGTCCCATGTTGACAGCATTTCACTGTATTTTTGTGACAGGTACGTTCATCTCAGCCTTCACGGTTCTGTGCGGAGCGAGGACAGACCTTCCCGACAGGCACATGTGCTGTGTTTTCTGGCTGAACATCGCAGCCGCCTTCATCCAGATCATCACAGCCATTGTCATGGTGGGCTGGATCATGAGCATATTTTGGGGAATGGACATGGTCATTCTCGCAAGTGAGTATTCCTCGATAATACCACTACAAGCACTTTTTTTTACATTTATTTAATATTTTTGGTTGTCTTGGTAGATAATATATATTAGCACATATGTGACCCTGGACCACAAAACCAGTCATAATGGGCAATTTTTCGAAATTGAGATTTATACATCATCTGAAAGCTGAATAAATAAGCTTTCCATTAATGTATGGATGTTTGTTAGGATAGGACAATATTTGGCCGAGATACAACTATTTGAAAATCTGGAATCTGAGGGTGCAAAAAAATCTAAATATTGAAAAAATCACCTTTAAAGTTGTCCAAATGAAGTTCTTAGCCATGCATATTACTAATCCAAAATTTTGTTTTAATATACTTACAGTAGAAAATGTACAAAATATCTTCATGAAACATGATCTTTACTTAATATCCTAATATTAAGTAAAGCCCAGACCAGACAATAACTGTGGAACACACACTATTTATTCACTCATACACTTATTTATCTAACACACACACTCAGTCTACATTTCAATTTGCACATAATATACCTGTACATACAACTGTCTATTGTTATATACCTGTACATACAATTGTCGATTTGTATATTTTTATTCCTTATTTACTTGTTCTATTTTTCTATTTTTTATTATCTGTGTTTTTTGTTCTGTCACTGTCATTCTGTTACACTGTGGAGCTTCTGTCATGAAAACAAATTCCTCGTATGTGTAAACATACCTGGCAATAAAACTCATTCTGATTCTGATTCTGATTCTAATGATTTTTGGCATAAAAGAAAAATCAATAATTTTGACCCATACAATGTATTTTTGGCTATTGCTACAAATATACCCCAGCGACTGGTTTTGTGGTCCAGGGTCAAATATATATGCTTTCTTGTGGAACCCAAGTGTATTAACCACTTTGATACTTTAATGGTGTTTATTTGGTTTATTTATTTATTTATAGGCCTTTGCTGGATATTGATAGCCAATATGAACTGTTGTTAAACCAAATAAATATTACAAAATAAATTCTTAAAATAATTCTCCTTTTTGTGTTCCAATAAAAAAGAAAATAATGTCTAAAAATAATTAATAAATATTTTCTGAAGTTATAGATTAATTTTATTCACACTATATGCACGTTAGGACATCAATGCTCATGATTTCACAGACCTCTTTTTAATGATCTCCAGCA
This sequence comes from Sinocyclocheilus grahami, assembly GCF_001515645.1. Classification (NCBI taxonomy): domain Eukaryota; kingdom Metazoa; phylum Chordata; class Actinopteri; order Cypriniformes; family Cyprinidae; genus Sinocyclocheilus; species Sinocyclocheilus grahami. The sequence continues at coordinate 68,053 of NW_015505423.1, forward strand.
AAACTAGAACATACTGTACATTTAAAAGGATAGTTCACCCAAAAATGAATATTCTGTCATTACTTACCCTCATGTTGTTCCAAAAAAAACTTTCTTCTGTCAAACACAAAAATAGACAAATTTATCTTTTGGGGGTTGTTTTTGTTCATACAGCTGAAGTCAATAGCATCAAGTGTTGTTTTGGACTTTCATCATATAGACAAGAACAGTTCAAACATCCTTCAAAATATCTTCTTTTGTGTTGTGCAGAAGAAAGAAAGTCAAACAGGTTTGCAACGACATGAGGGTGAGTAAATGATGACAGAATTTTCATTTTTGGGTGAACTATCCCTTTCACATGCGTAGTAAGTGTAGAAGATGACAGGATTTCAGCAGTCACCCTGCCGTGGGCCATAGTCAGCTCCGTTCATGTTTAACCTCAAATCTTTCTCACTCCTTCTAATATCACCTCCGCCTTCCAGGGCTGTAGAAGGTGCCAGAATCCTTTGAACAATGACTATTAGAGCGGTCTGGTGGTAGGAGTGCATTGAAAGCTCTGCAGTAATTGTTCTGTGTAGGCGGACGAAGCAACTCACAGAACTTTGTCACATGTTTTTCCTGTGGAACGTTTGTACTGTCATTGAACGTTTAAACGCATATGATTCAAAATTCTAATCTATTATTTATTTATTTTGCTATTTCACAACATTTTGGATTGAAAGTCTCTGAAGGTAGGTGAACCTAATATTTGACTTTTGTCTTGTCGCAACTTATAGTCAGACCTGTCTCAAATATTATAAAACATAGCCTGCGAGCATTGGCCACATATATACTGCAGCTACACTGCACAAAAATGTGTTTTGTTATAAACGCAATGTTTCTTTGTTTGCAACGTTTGCAACCTCAATATTGTCTAGGAGTATAAAGCCTTTTTCATTAAATATTAAAAATTTGAATGCTTGGAGGCAGCAAATGCTAGATATAATACAGTCGTGGTCAGAATTATTGGCACCCTTGGTAAATATGATCAAAGAAGGCTGTGAAAATAAATCTGCATTGTTAATCATTTTGATCTTTTATTTAAAAAATTCACATAAATCTAACCTTTCATTGGAGAATAAGAATTTAAAATGGGGGGAAATATCATTATGACATAAATGTTTTTCTCTAATACACTTTGGACACAATTAACGGCACCCTTTTATTCAATGCTTTTTGAAACATCCATTTTGGCATAATAACAGCTCTGAGTTTTCTCCTATAATACCTGATGAGGTTAGAGATCAGAGACAATTCCTTCATCCAGAATCTCTCCAGACCCTTCAGATTCCCAGCTCCATGATGGTGCTTCTCCTCTTCAGTTCACCACACTCATTTTCTATAGGGTTCAGTGTTCACAGACATGAGACGCATCAATAATGCCATTTTTAACCTAATAAAAATAAAATATTTTATTATAAACAGAATGCAGAAGAATGCAGCATATGTTACATATTAAAGTCACTATTTTAATATATTTTGAAATGTAATTTATTCATTTATTCCTATTTCTTTTTTGTACAAACTTAAATTCATTCAGTTATCCTGACTCATCTGAATCATCTTCTTATTTTGGATCTAAATTTCTATATCTGGTTCTATATCTCTATCTGGTTATGGCCACAGATTATTTATTCATATATAACGCAAACAGACTTCCATTTTACAAGATGAAATTAAATTAAATTAAATTGTGACAAAATGTTCAAGAGTTGTGTCGCATTAGCTTATCTGAAATCAATAGAACTGTACAAAATCACTTACAACTTGGATTTATTTATTTTACTGAGCTTGTTGCAATGCATTTTGAGTTTGCCTTTTCCACTAATGGATGCAATATGGCTCAAACAAAGTATCTTAGCATAATTCAGTTTCATACTTTTATACACATTTAATGATATATGCAAACTATGCATTTTTTAACAGAATGATAATTTAGGGCATTCATGTAGGGTTCAGGTCAGGGAACTAGAATGGCCATAGCAGAATCTTGGTTTTGTGCCCAGTGACCCATTTTTGTGTTGTTTTTAAGGTTTGTTTTTGGATTATTGTCCGGTTGGAAGATCCAAACATGGCCCATTATAAGATTTCTAACAGAGTCAGTCACTTTTTGATTTTTTATCTGTTGGTATTTGGTAGAATCAAAGATGCCATGCATCTAAACAAGATGTCCAGGACCTCCAGCAGAAATATAGGCCCACAACATTAAAATTACAGCAGTATATTTCATTGTACGCATGGGGTACTTTTTATCCCTGTGTGCACCAAACCCATCTTGAGTGTTCGAAAACCCAAGAAACCCATCCTCACCGTGCATTAGAGACGATTTAGACACACGTCCTCTTCCAGGCAGATTTGTAACATTTTCTGTTGATTGGAAATTCTTAATTATTGCCCTGATGGTGGAAATGGGAATTTTCACTGCTCTAGCTCTTTTCTTAAAGTCACTTTCTAATTTGTGAAGCTCAATTATCTTTTGCTGCACATCAGAAATATATTCTCAGGTCTGCTGTCCTCACAGTATGGTCACTCATCTCAGCCCATTATCACTATGCATGCTACAAGCTTGGCTTCTCCCATTCTGTTTATTCTGATCCATCTCGGATAATGTGCCTCCCACCACTTGCCATCTGCCAGTCTCCTCTCAGTCTGTTTGATCCACTTTTTGTCCATTAAATGCCAGTAGAACCATAGCGCTCATTAGAAAAGAAGCTTTGCAAAAGTGCGACTTCATACAGAGACTGCTACAATGCTCCCTTTGACATGATCTTTCAGCAGCCTTGCCTTTGAGGCTCAGCAGCCTTGGAAGACAGTTTAAAGTAACAGTTCACCTCAGAAAGCATAATCGAAACGTGCATGATTTTCTTTCTTTCATGAAACAAAAAAAGGTGTATTTTTGTACAATGTTGTGGTGTCAGGATCTGAGAAATGAACAATGAGGCTAATATAATGAGATTAAATAAGGAATAGTGGAAATATAAAAAGTATACGATCATCTAAAGTCATACAGTAGCTTTGTGGGCTCTTAATAACCTGAATCACTGAGTCAGTGAGAATCAGATAAATTTTTGAACGAGTCATTCAGACCAGTTTTGTGAACTGGATCAACTGATTAAATGAAGAGATTTGGAAAAATATATATATATTTTTCATTATGCTGAAAGTGATTTTCTTTAAGAAAGAAAGTCATTTGGGTTGGAATGCCGTGAATATTAACAAATAACTACTGTTGTTCATCCCTTTAACTATATTTGCCTTAAAGTGTGCAGTACAGATTACTAAATGGCTTGCATGCAAAAAATAAATGGCTTGTTATTTGAAGCTTGGGTCTTGATCTTTTGAAAGCTTTAATGCATTGAGTCATCTGCTTTTAAACCTGTTATAATGCAATGCTATAAGAAGGTCATGAGTTAGTAATCTATTCCCATTCTACATCTCATTATAAATACTAGAAGATAAAGCAAAACTGGTGATATTTCAGTGCACAGATAAGACTGCTTCGCGAGCTGAACCAGTGCTCTAAAATGCAAACCCCACTAGACGTTTTCAAGGCGACGTACAGTATATATGAAAACCGAACTGAGTCACCCCTCCAGACGGCCCACTGACGGCATTCAGTATTGTTGGCGAGGAGCTGTTTTTTTTTGTTTGTTTGTTTGTTTGCTTGTTTTTTAATATTTAGGTATGCTGGGTATGCTTTCAAATCTTCTTTAGGCTTTCTGTAAGAAATAATACTGTTGTTTGATCACTCGGTTTATAAATATAAAATAATCAAAGAAATAATAGTTATTTTAGTATTATTTATATACTATTATTTATTATTTTAAATTAACTTTTCTTTTTATATTTTCAGTTTTCATTTTAGTTCAAGTTTCAGTAATTTCATGATGTGCTTTTATCAGTTTTTATTAGATTTTTTAATATTTCTATTTATCATTATTTATTTTTATTTCAGTTTTAGTATTTTTTTTTAATTTACCTTAAACTTATTTTATTTCAGTTAGTTTCCAAAGCAACATTTCAATTTTTTTTAAGTTTTTTCATGTAATATTTATTATTTTATTTCAGCTTTATTTCAATTAACAAAAAACATTAATAATAGTTCACACACACACACACTAAACTAAAACTGTCACCCTAATTTCCTTTTAAACATTTATGCTGTTATAATACAGTGACAAAAAAAGACAAAAAAGGTCAAATAATGCGATAAAGTGATAAAATGAGGAATAAACCAATGAATAAGTTAATTATTCACCTACATAAAACCATTCAGTTACAATGTCAGATATTTAACCATTCAAAAGTTTGGAGCTAACACATTTTACTTTTAATTTACTTTTATTCAGAAAGTATGCATTAAATTGATGCAAAGGTGACAGTAAAGGCTAGGGCTTTCAAAATGACTGAAAAACTAAAATCGAATTTTCTACTTAAATATTATCAAAATTCAAATTATATTCAAATTTAAAAGGCATTTACATTTCCAGTTAGGGGAAAAAAGCTTTTGGCTTCTCTCCTGAGGCCACAAGAGGGCGCATCGAGCAAAATATTATGCACGTTTCTTCAAAGCGTAATAAAATAACACGACTATCTTTGAAAAAAGTGCATAATGTTTAAAATAATGTTTATAAACCATATATAATTAATAAAGCTACTTAATTAGAAAAAAACAGCACCATGCATGTATGTATAGTTTAATACAAAGGACTGAAAACCAGTCACAAAGAGTAGGCCACTTTCTTCATTTAAAAACATGAGATACAGTAGGATGGAGAAAAAACGCCATAACGTCTTTAGACATGTTTTTTAAAAGTTGAACTTGCATTAAGTTGAACTTTGCATTAAAATGGCTTTCTAAACATGCCGCTCTCAGCGAGACGCGAGTGCAACGCTGATAGATATCCCTCTAGAAAATGTGATAAATATGCATTCTGTGTGAACGGCTTGGTTTCAGTTTCGCTGTAAACAACATCATCTCCACACTGATGCTCTCGTTTTCCGCAATATATG
>NW_015505423.1:76223-100687 GCF_001515645.1 Sinocyclocheilus grahami
AATAATGTTTATAAACCATATATAATTAATAAAGCTGCTTAATTAAAAAAAAAACAGCACCATGCATGTATGTATAGTTTAATACAAAGGACTGAAAACCAGTCACAAAGAGTAGGCCACTTTCTTCATTTAAAAACATGAGATAAAGTAGGATGGAGAAAAACCGCCATAACGTCTTTAGACATGTTTTTTAAAAGTTGAACTTGCATTAAGTTGAACTTTGCATTAAAATGGCTTTCTAAACATGCCGCTCTCAGCGAGACGCGAGTGCAACGCTGATAGATATCCCTCTAGAAAATGTGATAAATATGCATTCTGTGTGAACGGCTTGGTTTCAGTTTCGCTGTAAACAACATCATCTCCACACTGATGCTCTCGTTTTCCGCAATATATGAATGAACAACGTAGCAGCGCCGCATCTAGTGGGTTCAACTGGATAGGCTAACAAAAGCATTCAAATGCAATCAATGACACACACATCGTCATCGCATCTCGTCCGCCACTGATAAGGCTGCCTGACGGCTGACGCAGATCTTAAATTCCAATGCAATGTTTTTGCATTCGAATGTGGATTTTTCTATTTTTTTATTCGACGAATATTCAAAATTCGAAAAAAAAATTGACAGCCCTAGTAAAGACATTTAAAATGTTTCAAAAGATTCATATATCAAATAAATGATGGTTTGCACAAAAATATTTAGGTGCGCAACTGTTTTCAGCATTGAATAATAAATGTTTGAGCACCAAATCATATTAGAATGATTTCTGAAGGATTATGTGGCACTGAACACTGGAGTAATGATGCTGAAAATTCAGCTTTGCCATCATAGGAATAAGTTACATTTTTAAATATATTAAAATAGAAAACATAGAAATTGTAATACTATTTCACTATAATACTGTTTTTAATGTATTTTTATGCAGCCTTGTTAAGCATAAGAGACTTTCAAAAACAAACAAAAAATATTGCAGGCCCCAGTAGTGTATATATACAGAACTAGCTGTCTTGTGAACTCTGATGCCCTTGTTCTTTCAGGCTACAGGGAGCAGGCCGCCCCTCAGCAGCTCTGATTGCTGTCCTCCAAACCTAATCTCGAATGTGCACCTTTCTCCTGTGCTGTCCGGCCAACACGAATGGGAGCTTTGAGACGACCCACACATGGCCTGGGAGATCCAAGGGTTGATCACTTGCAGATTCTCACCCCAACTCCTGCTACTTCCTGTCAGGTACTGCATTCAGGGCACCTGACTGTTGAGGGACAGCAGAAGAGCATGAACATCTGTGAATATCTCTAAAAAAATGTGCCGAACACGTCCTATACCTGTCAGGGAAAACCGATCTTAATCGTACACTTTAGTCTTAATGTATGTATTAAATTGACCAATATACACTACGGACATTTGCAGTTTGTAAAATAAGTATTTGTTAAAAAGCTTTGAGGTGTCTAATGAAGTAGCTGAAAGAATCTTAAAGGAACCGTTCACCCAAAAATGAAAATCTGTCATTATTTACTCGCCCTCATGTCTGTTCATATAAAATATAAATGAAATCGTTTTTGGGTGAACTATCCTTTTAATATTTTGCTTCCCACAGAACACTATGAATGCATATTACACTGAATATTTATATGTCATGTGCATTACAGTGTCTCCAGTATTTCTTTATAGTGTGCTGTGTTTTTATTACTCAAATTAAGCCTTATAAAGCAGAAAGTGTGTATTTATGTGGTTTTATAAAACATACATTGTATTCTGCACGAATACATCATCTGTTACTGTTAATCTATTAGTCTTAAATACCCGGAGACCATCAGCCAAAAGCATAACCTTTTTGTCCAGTAATTATCTGTTGTTGAGTTAAACAGCCAAGTATTGGTGAATCATGGTAGGCCAGTTGCCATAGTGACTGGCCACTGTAATCAACCCATACGTAGGGTATGAAATAATGTAATTAAGTGCGAGTTATTTTTATGTGACCGACATAAGAGAAAGGCACTGCGCAAATTGAAATAGTCAAAACACTATGATTTAAGTCTGGCATTGAAAAATTAACCAACAATTGCAAATGACTGCAGCAACTGAGCAAGCAGAATTTGTGCTCTTGCTGAGTGTTCGATATATTCCGGAAAAAAATTTAAGCCCCAAAAATGAGGTACTCTGAACTGGTTTCTAATTTATTACTCACACTGAAGAGTCTCACATTTTGTTGAGTCTCTTTTTTGGATGTTATTAATAGATATTAGCTGGTCTCTGGTGTGAATGTGTGCTCTGAATGTGTTTGAGGATTTGTTGTAAATATGGACAGAAAGTGAATTAGTTGTGTAAAGTTGTGTGCTGTTGTGTTTAGTGCTGCCTTTTAAATAGAAACAACATAATCAAGTCCAAAGGCATAAATATAGTACAGCCAAACATATGTTAAGCACACATACACAATGATGCTGTCACATCTCCATAAATGTCAGAGGTACCATATCTAATAAATTCTGCTTTTAAAAAGTGTCATTTTAGTGTCTTGTTTTGTTCTCTAATTACAATCTAAGAAATATGTATTGTGAAATTGTGTTTTATTTATATCAAAGTCATCTTAACTACCACAGACCATCAGAACCAATAAGTTGTAACCCAGTATTTGTTTCAAGTCCAAAGGCATAAATATAGTACAGCCAAACATATGTTAAGCACACTTACACAATGATGCTGTCACATCTCCATAAATGTCAGAGGTACCATATCTAATAAATTCTGCTTTTAAAAAGTGTCATTTTAGTGTCTTGTTTTGTTCTCTAATTACAATCTAAGCAATATGTATTGTGAAATTGTGTTTTATTTATATCAAAGTCATCTTAACTACCACAGACCATCAGAACCAATAAGTTGTAACCCAGTATTTGTTTGCTTGGCTTAATTCCTGCTTTGCATTGGGTTTCAAGTGCATATGTCTGAGTGCACAGTTACAGTACATCCTGCTTGAGGGATGGTTTTAATGATAGCTGTGAAAGACTTGGGTTTAGTACTTCTGTCCAAAATACTTTAAATTACATCAGGTGAGCTGCATTTTTAGTTATCTACAAGCTGCTCAGAAATTGATAAACCTCTCCAAGTCTGGATAGAAAAATAAAAAAATGGGAAAGAATCCTGTCTGACTTTCCAAATGCCAAGTTGTCTTACCATAAAAGTAGCTCTTCACTACATTGAATACCGAAGTGCTTAGTTTAAATGCTAAATGTCTGATGCTTATCATGCCAATGATGAACAGTAATAGATAAATTATTCTTATCTATTGTACTATCTATATACCTATTTCCAATACTATCAACTACAGGCAAAATAAACTGAAAATGGCTTTTAAAAAGTTTTTAAAAAGAATTTAGATTTTGACAGATTCAGTTTTCCTACCAATTTCTCTGAATCTGAGTGTAGTTGAGACAAAATCATCTTACAATGCATCTTATAATTCTTAAAATACTTAAGTATTTTTGCATTACTCTCCAATGAAAAATACCCTGAAACAATTAAAAGCAACACTGCATGAGATATAAAGTGTTTTTTTTCAAAGGAAATCTGTCTATCTATCTATCTATAATAATTTGTTTAATGATTTTGAAACAAGTCTTACCAAGGCTGCATGTATTGGATAAAAAAACAGTCATATTGTAATTTATTTATTTTAATTTTTATTTAAGTAATTTGTTTGTAATCCCAATTTGGATTTTGTGCAGTAGAGCACTTTACATAACAGATCAAATCTGTCCCCTGAAAATCTACCATCATTTTTTTCTGCTGTTTTTCTCCCTCTTATAGTGTTTCTGGCTCTAGGGTTTTCTCAGACTCTGTTTCCAAAGCATAATCATTTGCCTCCAAATAAGGCTGTTCCTCGTGCAGTTGGGCATGTATTCTATCTTCATAGGCCTTTTCCCTGCATTCCTCTAGTCTCGCTGGTTTTTCTCGCCTCTCGTGATAAAACCAACCAAAGGCACTGTGAATAGTTTCAGTAAACTATTTAATGTCGTGTGTAAAGCCTCGCTTGTAAAACCAAACACTTTCATGATCTACATGCCAAACAAACTGTTTTGTACCATGAGGACTCTTGTGAACCATACTGAGCTGGTTTACAGCTGAAGAGAGATGGGTAAATAAAAAGATTCTGAGGTTTAAACTAATGTACACCAAGAACATATGGTGCACGACTGGCCCCTATCAATATATATAGACTTCTTTAATCACTCCCTGTCCACAAACCACTATGGTGCCACTGTGCCCCCAAAAAGGTGTCAAGCCTGAAGAAGCAACCAGCTGCACTAAGACTAGGCTCATTTTAGATGTCAAGCTCCTCACGTGTTAGACAAGAGTGGGTGGTTGCAGTCGGGGGAGGAATACTTCCTGCATCACCCAAACAAACGGGTCTGAATACCTCACAGCTCAATTACCCTTTCTCAACGTTTCTCATTGCCAGAAAAAAAGTTTTAACATTTTACCATCTCTCATTGCCAGAAAATGTCATAGCATAAACTAGTTTCCGCCCCTAGTGCCTGTCAGAAGTGTAACATTACAGTGCAACTAAAGTGAGCAGTTTTCATGCCACTTGTTGCCACCAGTATGAAAGACACTGTTTGCAGATTTACATTCATGTTTTCACAAAATTATGAAAAATGTTGCACGTTTAATGAACCTAATGTGTTATTTTGCAGTATATCTTCCTAGGATTGTTAGCTTAATAGAAAATATTTCTGTTATTCCTTGAACAGCCAGCAGATGGCGCACTTACATTAGCACTCATCCTACATTTGCTTACTACATAAAAAACAAAAATTAAAGTCTCAAAACAGCTGTAATAATATTATATGTATTATAATTAATGTTATATTTGATTAAAAAAATTATAACAGGGATCATTACTTCCAGTTTCTTCCTATCTACATGATGCATCCGCACATCCTCCTGACTACCAGCTATGGAGTTTTGCCCGCTGTAGAGGACATAATGTTTTAGCGATTTCTCTGAGATGTTACATGTCACCGTTTTAAATCTGGATGTCCTGTACAGAGCACATTCAGGGCTTTTCAGAGATACCAAATGATTGGATGTTTCACCATGACCGCTCCCTCTCTTCGGTCTTTAAATTGGTTGACATTCATTTAGTGATCAAATGTAACACCCTAATGAAAATATGATAATATTTTGCAATTATCATTTAAATCGGACTAATTGACAAATTGTTTGTCATAAATCAACATCTCAGGAAAATGTTATGGGGTTTCAAATCAAAATATGACCTTCTGTTATGAAACAGGACATCAATTTCATACATGTCCACTGTAGAGGACACCAGGACTTAAAGCATGTTTATTACACATTTTGGGAGACACAACAAATGAACAGAGAAAAAATTATATATCAATATTCCTATTAAATATGAGATATTATTATGAAAATCTTGCTAAGTATTACTCCCATTATTGCACTTATTTATTCATTCTATGCTGCCCCAAAAACACATTAATATGCAAATTAGATACAGTATATAGATACATTGTATATAATGGAAAAACTCGTTTATGGCCCTTTTACACACATCTTGCATAAAGAAAAATGTTCTTTAAAAATATCTTTCATAACATAGTTGAGAATCATCTTTATATAAAGTTTGGTATAAAAAAAATGAAAATTGATTTCTGGTTCATTAATATGCAAATTAGATACAGTATATAGATACATTGTATATAATGGAAAAACTCGTTTATGGCCCTTTTACACACATCTTGCATAAAGAAAAATGTTCTTTAAAAATATCTTTCATAACATAGTTGAGAATCATCTTTATATAAAGTTTGGTATAAAAAAATGAAAATTGATTTCTGGTTAAAACAAAAATCCCACTCTTTTTGCCTTTTCATGTCTTTTTATTTTTTTTAAAACAGGACTTTTTAAAGTCCCGATGTCCTCTACAGAGGACATGGCATAACATATGAACAAAAATATCATTTTTCAAAAATTGTATTTTTCTAAATTTTTCTTGTGCTCTAAACAATGTAATGACATGACAAAATACTAAATTCACAAAACTGTTTTTTCCTGGTAGTCAGGAGGATATATGCCAATAAGACTTTCAATCATCCACTGAGTCAGCCAAATAAAAATTTGAATGCCAACATTTATAAATGGCTGTTTGTGTATTTCATATTTTCGCTTCTATTTTGATATTTGCTCATGATGTTAGGCTTCTGAAATAAAAACAGATGACATCATAATATGTTTGCAGAAACTACCGAAAGATCTCTTCCATTCCCAGACTGTCTTGGTTGCCGAGGAATGCAGGAGATGCAATTCCCGCTGTTGCCTGTATCTATGAGATCACAAACGTAAACGAACGAAAGCATTTGCTTCTCTTCAGAGCATTCCACAGGTCCATAGGGAACTACGCTAATATAAATATACATTACATTGCATTGGATAGTTGTTCACCATCGACTGTATCCTTTCGAATGATTGCTAAACTCGATCTCAAGGCAATGAAAACATCAAATAAACAAGGACAGGTAAGACAAACAAACAGCTGGATGAGAGAGAAGTTAACAGAGGATGACATGTCATTTGGATAGCTTATTAACAATATAATATATGTGATATTGTTCCATTATTTGCCTTGTGGCGTTATCATAATTATATTTTAGATGTAGGAGGTATTTAAATATTTAATTATTTTCTGTAAGGCCTGTCTCTCTCTCTCTGTGTGTGTGTGTGTGTGTGTGTGTGTCACATTCTATTGATTAGTCCAAGGCGTAGAACTCATGAAAACTCTATTGATTTGCCTCATTTTATGTGAATCAGTCATGATTAAATGCGAGATGAATGCAAATTGTATCTATTAAATGCTGTATTTATTTCAATAATCAAGTTATACCTAAAGGCCTTATCAGTAAGACAGTATTCACTTCTTTCTTACAGAGAATAGGCAATACTCTTATGACTAAAGAGTTGCCAAAATTCTAGTGTCTTATTCTCTTTGTCTCTCCTGAGCTCTGCCCGTTCCTCTGAGCTGCTGCTCTGAAGTTTCATTTATGACTGAATGTATTTTTAGCACTGTGCTTTCTGATGCCAGTGCTTTGTGGGTAGAATATTGCTGTGGGTCAAGGGCTTCATACATTTTTGAATGTTTTTTGCTGTATGGTCCTTTTTATTAGTATAGTATTGTGTGTGTGAGGCTGGTGGGCGGTTGGCTTCCTTACTCTTGAACATGGCTTCACTCACTCCAAGGTCCCTGCTCCCCAGGCAAATATTTCTGAGGCTCATTGCCAGCGGTGTGACTCAGTCCAAGTATGACTAAATAAGGAAGTCCAGTTTATTCGAGAGCAGAAAACGAATAATAAGCTGCGTAACCTCCACTATTTATGCCATCAGATAAAAATCGTTTTATTTGTTCACCCTCTGCTGCACCACAGGCTAATAGCCTACATCTGATCAGGTCAGGATAGATGGATGCCAAAAATATGTAACCACTGCACAGACTGCTGGTCTGTATTACTGACTAAACCTTTATCTACAATCGAGGAAATCATTTGGAAAAAAATAAAAATAAAACATTTTTGGATAAGCATTAGACTATGTCAGTGCAGAGACACTAGGTGGCAACTATTCACTTTGAAAGAACAGAACTTGCTTTTATCATATGGAGTTATTTCCAGCATTACAGTTTGATTAAAACCTTTGAGGTGTTTGTATATCATCATGTAACTTACTTTTTGGCGTTTATCTTTTTTATTTACGCCAATGTTGGCAATAATTCAGATGTCTGTTTGAACATTCATTTATTGACCATTTATTTAATATCCTGCAAGGCATAGAAAGCATTTATTTCCCAAAATAAATCTTATGATGGCAGTTTTTAGAGAAATTCAGCATTACAAGACTTGCTCACCAATGGATCCTCTTCAGTGAATGGGTGCCATCAGAATAAGAGTTCAAACAGCTCATAAAACAACACAATAATCTACAAGTAATCCACACGACTCCAGTCCATCAGTTAACATCTTGGTAAGTGAAAAGATGTGTATTTGTTATTAACAAAGTCATCAAGATGTTTTTAATGTCAAATGTTTTTGCTTCTGGCTAATACAGTACAAGTCCTCTATCCATAATATTACTTTCTCCAGTTAAAACATCCAGGTTGAACTATGCCTTTAATTCTTATGGTTTTGAATTAAATGTTAAATTAGAAGAAATTGGTAAATTGTTCAAGTCCACGTACAAAGTAAAATAAAGAGGAAAATGACAAACTCTGTACAGAACTCATTATGTTTTTCTTTTAAAACAGAGGTGATGACATCCGGAAGTCTTTATGGCAGCCTGTTTTTACACAAATAATCGGAGAAAAAAAATAGGGATGCAATAATAATAAAATCCACACGATACCGATAAACCAATAATTTTTTGAAATTATGACTGACAACCAGAAAATGGTCAATATTATAACTGCATACTATTTTGTCTAAAAATAAAACATTAAAAACTAACATTCACAGTGAATCACAGTGTTACAATGTAAAAAATTTTTTTTTAAAGATTTGTAAAAGATTGCATTTATTAATTATTAATGCTTTTTTAAATCTGTAATATCACCAGATATCCCTAAGAAAAAGTCAAACCATGCGTATTTTTGACAAATTTGTTCCTGTTAAATTTGTAATTACCAAGCATAGTAATAATTAATTGCCACACTGACACGGCAAACATTCAGCAGGGTTGAGCTGCAAAAAACATTGTCTTAAAATATAGATAGTGGCTGATAGATTAGTAGATAGATTTGTTGTGTAAATGTTTCTTGTGCAGCAAGGCCTTGACCAACATAATGCAACAGGGTCAAAAGTCACTGGTTTCAGAGATTTATTTCATTAAAGAGACAGAGCACACTCTGAAGACATTTGCACATTTACACAGCAATGAACTTGGCTTACATTACAATGAACTGCTATATCACCAAGATATGGGAGGTAAAGCCAAACAAACGAGGAGAAAAACAATGCAGCTACATTTAGTGTTCTTGTGCAAAATATAACAAAATATAAATATAAGTATGCGTATGACACCACTAGAAATTCCCAAAGTTTTTGACCTCTCACAAATATGACATGAAATGTAAAACATCAAGGGCAAGAAGAAGGACTTGGTCAGTTTTGTTTGTTCTCTGTAATACAGCACCATAAACAGCAGGGGAAGCCCTACTTCCATTTTTTTAAGCTTGTGTAGGGAGAAAGTACATCTGACTTTAAGATATAGTAAAAAAAATAATAATTAATTTGGGGAGAATAATTAAATCTGAAACCACTTAGACCTGATTAAAGCTGCTGTACGCATTTTTATTTACATCTCTAAAAGCAAAAATATTGTTGGTTTCCAAACTGGTCCCCTTTTTCTTTCATCTTCAGGTTTGTGACACACATCTTGTGATAGATGTCATTCCTACACTGTTATTATGGCAAGAAGTGTGTTTCTTGAAAGTAGCCATGCGTTAAAAAATATTGGAGATATTTTTCTCTCTCTTGGCTAACTAACTCAGTTTTGGCTGTTTACGCTGCCAGAAGAGAGAAGCGTTATTTCTTCTATAATTATTTATGTTTTAAGTGAGTCACATTTCTTAGGGATCTTATTTCATATATTATTATCCGATTTTTTTCTCTCTTGGCTAACTAACAGCAATTTTGTAGCTGATTACAGAACCATAAGAGAAGTATTATTTCTCCCATAGTCAGGTTGTGAGGACAGTTTATGTGCGGTAGGCCTAATAAAAAATCACTTAAAGCAGCTATGATTTGATCCATTTCATTTTTCCTACCCATTTTAAGCATGTTTAGGGAACTGTGGCTGTGGGACAGGGATTTGAGAAAGGTTTCCACACCACCCCCCGTTAACCTTTTGTCCTCTCTGTTCCTTTTGCATTCGTAAAAGGTCATTTATAACAACAGCAAAATCTCATCATAAATAATGATGGGTAAAAACACGTGGTGACATTTGGTTGGAGGCCTCTCGATAACCCCTCTGCCTTTACTGTGACTGGAGTGCGTCGTGTTGACGTGTAGGTCTGCCCTAGGTGTTCCTCGCCCCGGGCTAAATCAACCACGACTAATCACTGATTGCGTTTATGCTGGTGTCAGCACATGGTTTCCATACTGACCAACAAATTAGTTTTATCTCCAGTGATATTTTGCGTGGAGCATTATCTCATTGTTTGGGGGTATGCAGGAATAGTTCATTTGCATGGCAAATAGTCATGCAAACAACAATCATCTCTCTCAAACATGATGCGCTCTGAAGAGTGGCGAGTCAGCATTCGGAGGCATTGCATCGAGCACTGCCTTCAGGCACTTTTCAAAGGAAGAACAACATTTCTTAAGGCTCTCGTGAGCATTCGCAATGTTTGAACTTGCATGGAATAGTTGAAATGTTTGGTCAACAGATGTGCGAGTTAAGGTGACGGTCTGTGTTTTTTTTTAAAAATTGTATTTTACCTTGTACGAAAGTTCTTATTTTAACTGAATAGACAACGTCACCATAGTGAGCTTGCAGCCCTTACAGTTTTTTCAAAGACAAAAGTTAGCCAAGACTGTGTGTTCAAAAAGAACTTGAAAACATATCACAAATTACAGATAAATGGGAGCCACTTCCTGAGAAAAACCTTGGCATAGGGCTGGGTAAAAATATACATTTTCCAATTAATCATGTTCATTGTTGATTAACAATTTGAACAATTCCGATTTCAATTATTAAAATTGCAACACACTTCCCATCCTACAGATGGGACAGTGTTCTGCTGAAATGACTAAAGTCATACCAAGGACTATAAGAAATAGATATATTTTTTAAATCGTTGTAAATTTAAAGAATAGAAGAGTCCACAGCTAAACTAAAATGATAACGGCACAGAGGATCATTGGAATCTCTTTCAAAACTCATTTTTCCAGTTGATGAATGATAAAAACAATTGAAAGCCAATCAGAATCCATCATGCTCTAAAGAGCTCAAGCATATAAAGCAGCAGACGGCAAACCTGAAGTGCACGCTTACAATAAACAGATCGTTATAGTTATCGTTCTTGGTGTGAATGGGCCTTTACTCCGATTTTACATGGGGACATGGCAAAAGTAATCATATTTTTAATGTCATAGTTACCAATGTGTCATAGTTGAGAAAGTGAGTTTGCAGTCTGTTTTGAGAATGATGCAATAAAAATGACTTTGTACTTTGGAAAACGACTTTCTATTGAGTTGTTCTCACAGGGTCGCATGCAAGAATGTTACCAGTGTAGTGAGATTCACAAAGAAATGGTTCTTGAGCCGTGAATCAGAATCTTATTCTTGAATCTTAGTCTTATTAGCGACTAACACATAGCGTGACTGGTAGGGCCAGATCTTATTTTTAGCAGGAGTGAGACAAAATCCTGTGGGAGTAAATTCAAAAATGAATTGCAAACTTCTACCTTGATTCCTAAAATGAATGACGCTAATGAGTCATTTCTTTCTTGTAAATCACAAACACATGGCGCACCTACTGTAGAGATTCCTGAAACAAATGACTTGTTTTAATGAATAGCTCAAAAGATGAGTTACTAGTTTAAATTAGTCCAAAACACTCCCCTGAATATTTTACAGCCTTAACAGAGAGAATAGACAATAAAATCGAAATGCTGTTTACTCAAATCAATCGGAATCACATTAAATCAAAAGTCCGAACTGAATCGAGAACTTGTGAATCATAATTAATTGGAAAATCTGTGTCAATACCCAGCTCTACTTAGGCACAAAAATGGCGATTGAATTTAAGGCATGTCAATATGAAGAATGTAAGTGTAAAGCACAATATAAGACCATCCACCAAATGGGATCATTTGTTCTACTATAGGCACTAAGTATAAATGATGTATTTGAACACTACTTACATTATCTTAACAGGGTAAAAAAAAAAAAACTATAAAACATCTAGAGGTCAATTTGATTGTTATAGGTTTTAAAATGTGGATTTTTGTTTCAAATAAAAATGTTATCTGTGTAAAACAAAACAAAACAAACAAAAAAAAAAATTCTGCAGCATCTAAAAACAAAATATTAAAACGATCACATTGAGTAAAATATAGTTGCAAGGGTTTTACACTTTTCCGTAACACTAGCATGTTGAAAAGAACGCACATTAAGAGAGTGTTGCTTTAAGATTCACCTGTCTTTTAAAGCACTAGTTGCAAAAATCCTATTCACACATGTTCTGAACTAAAACACTGGCATTTACACTATATGTACAGCATCTACAAGTTTACAAACATACACACTCGTTTTAAAGGCCATTGCAGTTGGCATTTCTGTTTTAACGTTGACCTTTTTTTTTTTTTGGCGAGACGGGGCGATCGGTTAGGATAGCTTTAGGGGAACCCAGCGAGGTCTTGAACTGTAGTGCAGGCGGGAGAGAAGATGGAATTCTCTTACTCTAGTGGAGGTTTAGGAGCTAGCATATTAGAAATAATGTCTATGAGGTGGTCTAGGCCGTAGTGGTAGCCGTCCTCTCTGTTACCCTCCACCCAGGTGGCCCTGTGGCTCAGCTCCTGCCCCTCCGGCAATGGAGTAGTCTTCCCAAAGTCTATCATCCACACTTTTGCCTGCTCCTGTTTGTCATGGACGAATAGTAGAGAACTCCCAATCACCTGAACACGAGAGATGGAAAAGTTACACACTCACGACATGGAAATGCGTTAAATGTCAGAGTCTGTTCCTTGCGTTTCGCATCTTTACAAGACTTTAAATGGTTCATCACAAGTCCATGTGGAAACATGACACAATAGACACTAAGATCCTGTTTCCATTATATTTGTGCAGCAAACATACGCTCACTTATGGTTTTTCCACCATACAGTTTTTTTGTTATCTAGTAATGCGAATAAACAAGGCTCTGTGTTTGCATAGCCTGTTCTACCTCCTTAGAGTTCAGACAACAAAGTTCTGACACCGACCATATATTAAGTGTATCTAGCATATTTGTCTTTAAACCCCATTAAAAGAGTTTGTGTAATGCTTTGCATACAACCAAGTTGCTATTCTGGCTTTCAGCATCCAGTGTAATCAGATAATTACTTCAGAGCTGGTCTTTGCATAGATGCTGTTGTGTATTATTATTTTTCCACATTTTCACATGCTCTTATCACATGGGTGGGTATATGGTTGCATTTGTAAGTGTAGCTAATGTGTCTTAAGATGATAAACAAAAGAGTGATTTTTTACCTCGTGTGTTTTGAAAAACGGTGAAATTTCCAAAGTGTCCCTGATCTCTTTTAGTCGGTTTAGATAGGAATGCTGAGGGAAAAGAGACAAAGTGTAAGTGACTATAAAACTATAAGAATACAAACAAATAAGTATGACAAGTATTTAATCAGAATAATATTGTCTGCATGTAATACAATGTATTGAGAAAATAAGACTTTTATTTTCATTAAATCTATTTATGGGTCAAAGAGGAGGCATCCCATTTTGGTGTTTAAAAAAATATTTTATATACATATAATGTATACTGAATGCAAGTAAAGCATCTACTTTAATATTTCAAATAACTTTTGTAACAAAAAAAAATCTAAATTTGGGTGAAACCTAGTGATTTGAAGGATATAGTGGCAAATATTGGTAAATTGGTAGTATTGGTAGTTTAGATTGGTAGTTTTGGGGGGGCTGCAATGTGATCCATAAATAGAGCCTTTTAAGGTCATCTAATGATTCTTGTTCTAAACATGCCTTACAAAACATTTTGGTATATAAACTATTGTTACACTGAATGACATTTTAGTAGGTGTCTTTTGTAAATCATGGTAAAAAAAAAGTATGATAGTCATTATTTTTGTTAAATCTCTGTGAAACTTGTATTGTTTTGATGCTTGAAAATGTATTTTAAAAAATATTGTATTTTTATGAAGAAGAAAAAAATATATATATCTATACATATATGTGAAAAGGGGATATCAAGATATGTTTTATCCTTTTTTGAAGAGTCCCAACTTATGGAAAGTTATTTAAAAATGCATTAACACTTTACAGTAATGTTCTATATGTTAACATTAGTTAATTGCTAAAATGAAATATAACTTTCAGCATTTATTCATCTTGATTAATGTTAATTTCTACATGTCCTAATACATTTTTAATATTTAGAATTTTTAAACTAACATTATTTAAAGTATGTAGCATGAGCAGTATTTATTTATTAAAATGAACATAGATTTATACATTCTAATAAAGTTGTTGTTCAAAAAATATGTTTATATACATGCAATAAATGGAGGAGAAAAAAAACATTTTTTAAAAGGCGAATTTTGGTGAATCACTGATTTCCTCATGTATATTTGCATACTAAACAGATTTAAACCAACATTTCAGTGTCACCCCTACATGAGTCATTACTTATTAATGTGCTATCAGATCATACAGTGCCATGCTCTGTTCATTAATTCAGCATTTAAATCGGCTGTGGTTAATTACACATTCATTGTGGAAGTAAAAGCAAGTTTATCTGTAAAATCGAAAGCACATTGATTTATCAGATGAATCACAGAGCATTTAAGAGAATCAGGATGCACATATAGTTCCAGGACACACTGTGGACAAACATAGGGTTAAATAAATGCTCCATAAGAAGCCAAGGACAGGTTCTTTGGAACTGTTTGTCTATAAGGCTGAACTTTAAGGAAACACCCCTGTTACAACATGGGAATCCTACCATGCAATAAAATTTCTTTGTGCTAGGTGCTTTTTAATATTTAAACCCATTAAGATTACAGTTACAGTACTTTGATGTCACAAGAATACACATGACAGTCATGTGTCAACTACAGCATTATGCAAAGCGCTTTGTATTTGCATGTGTGTATTTCTCTGTAATATATTCAAGTTTGTGTGCAACTCGAAGAGTGGTTTTCCCTGCCAGTAGGTGAGCTTTCGCTGGTTTCAAACAATATAACCCTGAAGGGGCTGCACCACACAAAGGAAACCCTTAGTTTCACAAACCGCCCTTGGGGGGTAAATGAGAGAGTTTAGCTCCACCTGTCACTCGCTTCCCCTCCGTGTGCCACAGGAGACTTAATAATTGGCAGAAGGCCCTAAAGCACATAAACACACGAGCACACACTTACCAGGATGTTTTTGTTTCCTTTGACGAAGTCTTGGAAGGCCTCAGTCACTTGTTCTCGGGTCTTAGTCTTTTTAAAGTCCCTGTTTACTGTTCCATCCTCATTCTGTAGAATGGAAAGGGAAGAAGAATTGATTATGCTGGTCAAAAAAAGATCAGAAACATGAAACCAACTCTGGTTCTGCATCAGGGCACATGTTTGATACATTTGTGCCAACACAGAACAATTGTTTTGTGAGGTTTTCATAAGTCATGTTTTCATATGCAATTGTGGTCTGTACACAAAAAAAAGCATGTTATGGAAACTATGGAAGTCCGTTTCTCCCCCTGAATAAAAAATAAAAAAGTTTTCTCGCAATTGCACGTTTACATCTTTACATCTTCTCAGAATTGCGAGTTATAAAGTCAGAACTGCAAGATATAAACTTGCAATTCTGAGAAAAAAAGTCAGTCTTCTTCCTCAGAATTGGACTTTATCACTTTTAATCGCAAGATTATATCTCACAATTTTGAGAAAAGAAGGGATATAAACTTGCAATTCTGACTTTTTTGCAATTGTGAGTTTATATTTTTCACAATTGTGAGACAAAAAGGTCAAAAGTATGAGATAAAAAGTCGCAATTACCTTTTTCATTTTTTATTCAGTGGCAAAGCGGGCTTGCATAGGAAAAACTGCACAATCAGTTCTTAATAAGTAATGAAAAGAAGTTTACTTTTTCATAAGTAAATAAATAAGCCCCAATGCTAAATTGTTCTGAATGGTTACCAGGACATTGTTATCCAGCTGCTAAGTTTGGAGTGATTTTCAGAGTGTTGTTATCGCTAGGGTGTTCTGGGAGGTTTCTGGGACATTACAATGCAGTTTCTAGGGTATTCTGGGTGGTTGCTAGGTGGTTACTAAGGTGTTTCGGTGATAAGTCATTGCTAAGGCATTGCTATGCAGTTGCTAAGGTGTTCTGAGAGGGTTGGAGAGTGTTGCAGTTGCTTGGGTGATTTCTAGGTTGTTTTGGGTGGTCGCTAGGGCCAGGGCCGGATTTACGCATAGGCATTCTAGGCACGTGCCTATGCTTGCTCGTCCAGGGAGCCCAAACACAATAGAGATATATAATAATTTTGTTATACTATGGGCTGTCTACAACAGTAAAACAGCCAAAACCCCAGAAGACATTGAGCAAATAAATATAACAAACAATAGGGTAAAAAATGACAAAGTATTTCCATGTCTTCCACTTTTTTTATGTAGGTTACGGAAATAATGCTTTCTTTCTCTCGTTCTCTGACGCACTCGCGCACACACGCGGATATGCGACCAGAAACTTGTCTGGACTGCCCCGCGAATTTATCAATAAAGTAGTTTCGCAGCTGAAAAGCTACATGTTCTTGAGGTTCTTGAAGCAGTTTAACTTAAAGATTCGCTATTAGTAGACGCTGCGGATGAACACTGCTGAGAGACGCACAGACGCAGGTATTCACACGCGCTTAATCTCTCTCTCTCTCTCTCTCTCTCTCTCTCTCTCTCTCTCTAAGTGCGTTAGACTGCATTAATAACTGCATTAGCCTGCATATCAATGGCTCAAGCCTCTGTTATTAGCTCTAAAATGACATTTTGGAATTTCCAATGGAAGGTTTTTGTAAAATAGGCTACGTAAAAAATGTGTTCAACACACACGAGATTTCAGGACGGAAACACGACAAATGAAATAAAATCATCTTAACAATGTTTTGATGTGTGGTTGTGACTCCAGGCCGTTAAAATTATTAGAGAGATAATGCACTCCTGAAGTTGTTATGTGGCCACGGCGCTGCACCTATTAATGGAATGGTCTTTCTCAGTTCTCAAACATACATTTTTGTTTGCTTGGGTGGTAGCTAATGTTAGGCCTATTATATTAATAGGGAAGGGGGGCCCAAAAATTTGTTTTGCCAATGTCACGAAAAGAGGTAAATCCGGCCCTGGCTAGGGCATTACAGTGTAGTTGCTAAGGTGTTCTAAATGGGATGCAGAGTGTTGCTGGGATATCTTAGGTTGTTTATAGGGTGTTTGCGAAGTCTTGTTTAATTATTTTGTATTAGTATAATAATACTATTTAAGTATTTGCTGAAATAAGTATGACCCATAGTAACAGTGATGCTTGTCTTCCAAGGAAACGTAATATTGATGGACTGCTGGCAAATTAATGTGCTTCTAAGTTGAGACAATAGTCACAACAGACAGCTCAGCCAAAGACATAACAGAAGTCTGCCTATTATTCAGGAAAGACTTTATTTAGAGCCACCCAGGGCATCCCCCATCTGCAAAAAAAAGGGAAAGATGGGGAGAACCTGACCTTTGTGCTAATGGAAAGAGCAAAAGGGGAACCAATCTTTCCCTATTCATGCAAGACATCTACAGAGCTCTTGTTAACAAAGATGTATTTTGGAAGACCAAAGAACAGAGACCAAACATAAGCTTTCTAATCTCCTCTTCCGTATGTTAATGGAATTGTGGCTGCCAATCATGACAGAGACCAAACATAAGCTTTCTAATCTCCTCTTCCGTATGTTAATGGAATTGTGGCTGCCTGTTTTGACTTAATTAGCTGAAGGTTTGTCAAGTATCTCTTATGTCTTTTTGACATTTTCCATGAGGGTGTATTTATGTTATTAGGGCCGTGTGCGGTAGGCCGGAATTACAGAACTGAAATCATGTTGTGAGAGCCATGGCCTGTCACTGACTGATGTTGAGCTCAAAGGACGTGCCACAAACAGGCCGTGTGTATGACAGGAACATTCAGACACAATCAACCTCTTGAAAAAGGCCAATCCTGCCCCTTCACCTCAGTCTGAAATCTGGGATCTAATTAAAAAATGCATGGGTTCAAGGCTGCCTTGATTCCCCAGATAAAAACAGCACTGAACTCCCAAGATCTCATGATTCAAGTTAAGCTCAAACAACAGCATTTGTTGTGGCATAATGTTTACTTTCACAAAAAAAAATTTGCCTTAAATATAAATCAAGGTTACAGTGAGGCACTTATAATGCCGGTGAATAGGCCCAATTTTTGAAAGATTTAAAAGCAGAAATGTGAAGTTTGCCATTTTATAAAAAGGACTTCTTTTAATTCATATATTAATTCATGTGTAAAAGCGTGTCTGTTATTTGAGCTGTAAAGTTGTTTAAATAATTTTTTAGGGATCATGATATTTTGTTGTCATGGCAATAAACTAACACTAAATATCACATTACACAGAAAAGTTTAGTAAAAAAATGTAATTCTTTTTTGAAGGCTTGGCTATTATTTGACCAGTAGAGTATTCTAATTTATAATTTTTTATAATTTTTACAGTTGTTTTAGGGTTTATGGTGTTTCGTTGTCATGGCAATGAAGTAAAATTGAATAAATTATACAAAGAAAGGGTTAGTAAGCATGATTAATTCTTGTGTGAAAGCTTTGGTATTTTTTGAGCTGTAAAGTTTTTTAAATCATAATTTTTCAGACATTTTATTTTAGGGTTTATGGTGTTTCGTTGTCATGGCATTTAGGTAAAATTGAATATAACGTTTACACAGAAAAGTTTAGTAAACATTTTTTAATCACTAAAATCATGTTAACATATTTTTTGTCTCGTGGCTGTATTTTTAAAACAGTTGGTATTTTAACATTTAAAAATGGGCCCCATTCACTTCCATTGCCGTTGCCTCACTATAACCCAGATTTTTTTTTTTTTAGGAAATGGAGGTTGAAAGTAATTTTTGTGGTAATCAATATTCAACGTGATTAAAATCTAGAATATTCCTTAAAAGCCAAATACTTAAAATTAATCAAATGTAAACCCTGAACATCAGGAAATCTCACAACTTTATTTCAACCTTTTAGTTGAATGTGACGGTGAAAATACAGTGTAGTTGAGAAAATCAGTTGAAGTAACACCATTCAGGATGTTGTCGTTTTTTTTGTTTTTTTTTGCAATTTCTTTGCAATTTCAACTCATTTGTATCCACAGGTTTCAAGAGAAATTGTGAAAAAGTGTTACGATTGAACGTCTCACCTTGATGCCCTCGATCCGGAAGCCAAGCATGGCGGTGGAGCTTATGGTTTCCCTCCACTGCATGTAGCGCGGCTTAGTGACCGCTTTCTGTTCACGCTCCTGTGCCGTGGGCGCATCGGGGTCCACCTCAATCATCTTTTGGTACATGTCAGCTCTCAAGCTGGGCTTCTTCCTGGCTTTCGTCAGTTCTTCTTCCAAATACGTCCTGCAAGAGAGGAGAAAAATGGCCCAATGGCTCAGTTTCTTTCACTTAACTTGTTGCATGTGTTGCATCATCAATCAAATTCTGTTGAAATTCAAGGTGCGCAATAAAATGCAGTTCATCTTATTAGCTAAAGGCATGATAACTAAATATTTATTCTCCTTTTATTCTTCAACTTGAGTTGTCTTGGAAAACACTGCCGCAGAAATTTAAAAGTTCACTGAATGTGCGTGAATCTGAAAGTGTCGCATTGTTTTGTTTGGACAGGTCAGCAGAGGTTCTGTTAATATCCTGACCATCTGGTTATCTCTATATTTGTCCATGGCTGCTGCTGTGATTCAGTCAGGCATGCAACAGCAAACAGAGTAGTCTCAGGAACAACAGAGATGAGAAAGTCGAGTCGTGAGAGAGGAGAAAAAAAGTGATGAGGGATGTGTATCAAGGTCTCCCTGCACCAGCCACAAACAAGCACAGCTATCTTTCAGCAGATTAGAGGACACAGAGCTGCTCCTCTGCTGAGTCTCTGTGGAGGGAGGTCCTGCTTCATGTTCTGTGGTGCTTGGAATGTATAACATCTGTACAAATAATGGCTCAATGGAACTATTCATTTTAAAATATCATACTAGATTTTCAGCAGTGGACATGCTGTTGCATAAGTGTAAGATAAGAAAAGATGAAGATTCTTAGCAGAGATTCTGGTGTACTTTATCTTCTATATCTTTTATTAGTGATTTATTGATTAATCTCTCTCTCTTCTTTCTATTTTTTATTATACACAAGAGAAAGAAACTGTTTTCAATTTGAACTCTTTGTAAGAATTTATAAAACATCATAGATTGAATTCTAAGCTTCTGTATTAATTTGAGTCATTTTAGTACTTAAACTTATTTTATTTCAGTTAGTTGCCAAAGCATTTGCAACATTTCATATTTTAATCTAAGTTAGGTTTAGGTAAATTTTTTCATGTAATATATATATATATATATATATATATATATATATATTTTTTATGTCAGCCTTATTTCAGTTAATGGAAAAAAGCGTATAGTTATTATTTTATAGGTTTACTTCAGCTGAGGCTGAGCTAGAAGTTGAAACTCTAAAGTTACAAGGATATGCAGTCAGAAAGCATTAATAAGTGGTTACTAAGGTGTAGTCTGGGTGGTGCTTAAAGTGTTATGGGAGGTTTCTAGGGTGTTACTTACAGTGGTGACTTGGGTTTGTGGAGCGTTGCTATGTGGTTTTTAGGCTGTGTCATTTCTAGGGTGTTATAGGTGAGCTCTGGATTGTAACAAGGGTGTTTTGGATCTTTCTAAGGTTTTCTGGGTGCTATATTGTTTAGATTTTTGTATAGTAAAAGATCAGGTGAGGCAGTGCAACATCACAATCTCAGCAACCGACCTGACGCCCATCTTGCAGTCCATGACACAGGGTAGGTCAAAGTCTGCCAGCAAGTCCTCCATCTGATTGTACCGCTCTCCATCCTTCTCTACATCTCCGTGGTAAGCAGGAACGTAGGGCTTTAGCACGTCTCTCATTAGCCTATCGAGACATTGCTGCTCACACTCACAGTGTTTCTTCAGGATGCGACCATTGGCCCCTGCCTTGAAATTGCCTGTGTAGAGCAAAGACAAATGGCATATCATTGCATTCTCAGCATTACCTACAAGGAGTGCTGTAGTGAGCATTAGCATAAACTAACTTTCTACTATTGTTTTTTTTTCTTTGAGATTCAAAGCAATTCACAATACTCTGTGTTTTGAGTGTATTAACTGTCTGTGATTCATGAAAAGTAGCATCTACACCTCTCTTTTGAGGCCTACCTGCATGGCCAGCCAGCTGGATCCAAGGGTACTTTTTCTTGAAGGACATCACAAATGGTGACCAGTGCACCATGTTCTTGATCTTCTTCCATGATTTATGCTGTTCAATGACAAAAAGTGAGCAAGATGAGTCCACATTTAAATGCAAGTGCTACAACAGTGACAGCAGTCTATTTTAAACAGCAGTCAGCATTTTCAAATTTCAAAATATTATGCATGCAGTTTTTATGACCTTGCATTATTTGAGAGTGTAGATGGTGTATTTATACTTTAAAAAAATAATTTGTCATACAACAAGACGAACAATACTTAAACTCTGCTCCGCTATCAAAACATTAGGGTGAATTTTTTTTTATCTTTGTTTAACAGTCATTATTTATATATATATATATATATAGTATGATTTTTTTAAATGAATACTTATTCAGCAAGGATGCATTAAATTGATCATTAATAATCTTACAAAAGTTTATATTTTAAATACATGCTGTTCTTTTGAACTTTCTATTCATCAGTCCTGAAAAATCATGATTTTTATACAAAAATATTAAGCAGCATGTGACACTGTCTTGACAGTGTGAAAATTCAGCATTGCATCACTGGAATAAATTACATTTTAAAATACATTCATATTGAAAACAGTTATTTTAAATTCTAATAATATTTCACTTCTTGTCCATGTTATTTTGAAAAAAAAAAAAAAACATGCCTGGAGGAAGATGCGTAATTGCTTATATAACGAGATTTGGCAGGTGGGGTTCATTTTCCTACAAAAACAAAAACAAACAAAAAACCCAGACCAGCACACAATATGCGGGAGAATAAACAAACAGGTCTTTTGCATGTATTTACATACATTTGCTGGCGCTCCTAGAGCAGTCAGTGCTGATATCATCGTTTACACAGCACAGTAAAGCACTTTATGTGAAGGATTTATGTACAAACATACATCAAGATTCACTATAGCACATAAACCCTGCAAATGAATAGGGAATCTGGGAATCTGTTTAAGCTTGTTTTCCTGCCAAGGTAACCCCTTTCACCTGGAACCGTCTCAGAATGTTCTTGCTCTATTTGGACATACTGACAGCATGCAGAAAACAGGCTGTTTTCCAGTTCGAGAGGAGCTGCTCTGTTGAGCCATTACACTGTTATTCCACTTCACTAAATGTCCTTGAGTGAGATCTTTTTAGCTCTCCATGTTGGCATGGTAAACACATTCTTTACTCAGCTCTCAGTGTTAGATGGGGGGTTTCCTCGGGTGACCAGGGAAGCCTCTCTCCCCCCCAGCACAGTTTGAGACAGCTCTCCCAGAAAGAGTGGTTCATCCTCGGACACACAATGACCACAAATCAGCCCCCTTCCAAATCTAGAGAACCCGTCCGGCCGACAAACACAAGCCACAAAGAGCATTCCAGGGCCGTATACAGATTTCCTAAAAGAATTTGCAGATTTCCTCTCAGACCTATTGGTTACTGTTGATAAAGCGCTAATTGTCGGAGATTTTAATATTCACGTTGATAATACAAATGATGCATTAGGACTTGCGTTTACTGACCTAATAAACTCTTTTGGAGTAAAGCAAAAAACTGGTGAGAGACACTTTGTCATGCATTTTGATTAAACAATAATAAACTGTCAACAGATTCAGCCATGAAAGTATCGAAGGTTAAAAAACACATTTAAGTAAGAATTAAATGGCTCATACTTGACTGTTGTTTATTCAACTTGTGGTTTTAAACATGTGTGACTTTTTTTTCTTTTGCAGAACACAGAACAGAACTTTTGAAGAATATCCTGCCATTTCTTTTTCATATAAAAGTGAATAAAGACTGGTGTTGACAGGCTTCAAAATGACAAAAACGGCACTTTAAAGTTATCATAAGTTATCAGTCGTCCATATGACTTGTGCATTATATTTTAAGTCATCTGAGGCCATATGATTGCTTTGTGTCTAAATAGTCATTATTCACTGAAAATCCATCTCTCTAGTAAACCTATAACTGCTGAGACCAAATCAGCGAGTTGAACTTTTGAACAAATCATTGAGACCAGTTTTGTGAAGTGGATCAAACGAATCATTGAAAAGATTTGACAAAATTAATGTTGAATGATTTGTTGACTGACTGGATGTCACTTCTTCTCTCATGCAAAGGAGAGCTAAAGTGGATGTCAAGATTTTCAGTGAATACATTTCAGTCTGTTCCACATGCAAAGCTATCATATGGCTTCCAAAGCAAGTGTGTGAGTTACATGGACCTCTTTTACGATACTTTTTGGTGTTTTTTTTAACACTTCAGTCCACATTCAATTGTACAAATTTAACAACATAAAAACATCTTTTGTGTTCACAGAAGAAAGTCATACAGGTTTGGGACGACTTGAGGGTGAATAAATGATTTAATTTTTGGATGAACTATTTCTGTAAGCTGGACATTACTCCCTGCAACGTCTCTGCCGAAAAGGTCTGATTTAATTTAGTCTAGAAAGAGGCCCATAAAAGGTATGAACCATCATCTGAGAGCAGCATGAGTTTTATCTGTCACATGAAGGTTGTCCTGTTCTGCTCCAGTGGAGGAAAACAGTTCCTCTGGCCCTTTAGATGCAGTTAAAGAGGGGCTAGGAGCAGTGGTGTCTGTCAGGGCTGCTTTGTTTCCTGTGTCCCCTCCATGTCCCCCTATCCTCCCTCTACTTGGGTCAAACTCAGTGATCCAGAGGTCGCCAGACTCGCCACCGTTGCTTGAGAAAGTAAAGGGCTGCTATTAATAAGATTGCAGCAATGAGAGTGTGAAGGTTCCCTACGAGCCATTTCATAAAAATCCAAAAAGTGATAACAAGAATTCACATGCGTGTTTGAATATAATCCTTTGATTAAAAATTTAATAAATAAACTTTATATTATTATTATTTAACATTTGTTAGTGAATATTTTAAATGATTTAGAGAAATGTATTCATTGTTTATGAGGAATTGTTTAACTGTGTCTGCCGACTAAAGCAACATTGTGTGACAGATGTGATGCATACAGCTGCTATAAAGAATATGGCAGTTTTTAAAAAAAAATGTTATAATGTATTTATAAAAAATATTTGTCCATTATTATTCTTACTATTTTATGAAAATATTTTAAGCATAAATATTTAAATATTTTAAATAAAATGATAATAAAAAGTTAAGCAAGGAGACAATGGTCAGTTTTTTTTTTAAAATATATATATATATATATATATATATATATATATATATATATATATATATATTTT
>NW_015505423.1:100786-134083 GCF_001515645.1 Sinocyclocheilus grahami
TTATTTAATAATTTTATTATTTTTTTTTTTTTTTTTTTTTTTTTTTTTTTTTTTTGACATTTGCAAAGTCTTTGTTGTTGTTTCATACCTAAAAAGGACATTCCAAATATTATTTTTCAAAATACGTTTAGGCCCATGTAGTAGTAATGATGATGCTAATAATAATAATAATAATTATTATTATTATTATACAAAAACTGTTGAATCCAACATAAACAGACTTTTTTGCATTTGTATTTGAGATACATTTAAAATAATAATAATAATACAGAAAACACAAGTGATACACTTACAAAACTTATTTAAAGCACTTATTTCTGCAGGTTAGCTAAGATTACTTAATGTGACGGAGAGGTCTGATCAGATCAATTAAAAAAATACCTACAGTATGCAGAGGTTCTTGTTAATATTCAAGCATTTGATGTGAAACAGATGTTATCAGTGTGCTGTGGGTTGGGCCACTGCAAAAAGCACTTAAAATCTTTAGGATTGATAGGCAGGTAGTGTTTGTCAGACATTAAGATCAGAAGACCACAGGATCCCACCTCCCGATGACTACACAAATTAAAGTTCAGTGGAAAGACAAAGTGGATCTGAGAGACATTTCTATAGTGAGGGAAATGTTCAGGATGTGGGAAAACAAAACAAATGGAAAACTCGCAGGAAGAGATGGGAGTTGTAGACTCTTTCAGAGAGCCACGGTCAGGTCAAAATGACTGTTGCCCACTGTGTAAAACAACAGCTCTAGATCGTATGTTTCTGACACAGTTGTTTACTTTCACAGCTTTTTTGCTCCTATGAAAAATTGTGAGATTTCTGGCTGTAAAATCACCTGGCAAAACAGCTGGATCTCATGTGACTTTTAACCCATAAGCCTTTTTATTTTTTTAATTTTCTACTCTGATTCTTGGGGAGAACATGCTAAAACTGAGCTAAGAGTACTGCGCCCTTATTGGCAGTTGAAAGCATAATCAAATTAGGCAAAAGTATTTAATAACTGAACACGCAAAAAGCACGAATGCGATGTTACAGTCCAACTACGGAGAAATTGAAGCAAACCAGAATCTATTACCTGTAAATCTTTGACCATCAGGATGATTGACGTGGCGAAAAAAACCAACAGGGGCGCGATGAAATTCCAGATGTGCATGATGAAAAACGACATGGTAAAAATCTGTAAGATCATGCACTAGTGTGCTGCGTGCAATCACAACGTACGCTGGAATTTGAGTGAAGGAAAGTGCAGGGCAATGTGAATTTCTCATTTGTTTCCATACAAAGCATTCAAAAGCACAATTGGCCCATGCAAATATGCTGGTAGGCCAAGCTCAATGTGCAAAGACCACAGTAAAACTATGGCATGCCTACGAGGGCCACGAGCAATGCAAATGTTCAGTGTTCTTCAAACTCACCTGTAATTCTGAGAGTTTGAAATAGCAAAACGAACAGCTTATATAACACCTGCTCATGATTTTGCTCCAAAGATTATATCTGAAACCCTCTAAGTCACATCTGCACTGTAAAAAAATAGCACTTAATATAATTAAGTTGCCACCTTTATTTTGAAATAAATGTTTTGAGTAAAATTAATTTGATGCAGTAACTGCTTCTTCTCTTTGTCTGCATGACTAAATGTGTTTCGTGCGTAGGTGTCTATAACGGGTCTGCAGTCTGTTAGTCAAGAGGGTCAGCCATCTAAATGTTTAAATAACTAAAGGACAGTCTCACCAGTGTTTTCAGACTGAGATGCGGTCAGCACCTTGTTTTGACATCACCAAGGTGATTTGTGAGAAACTGACTTCCTTTTCCCGAAACGTGATGATGAATGAAATATTTCTATGACTGTTGCAGACCGAAGATGAGAATGATTTTCAAAGTTCATCTTTCATTACATGTATTGGAGTTTTTACGGGAAACAACATAAATGTATTCATAATTTTAAAGGAATAGTTCGCCCAAACCGGGATTATTAACTAAAACTAAAACCATAAAATTATATAGACAAAAAACAACAACAACAACAACTAATAAAATGACTAAAGATACACACACAACAAAATTACTAAAATGAAAACAGAGAAATAAAAACGAAAACTAAAATATAACTAAAACTATAATAGTATGTCAATAAGCATTCTGTCATCATTTAAAAATCTTTAAAAAAAAACAATTAAAAATGCTACATACTCTTTCCATGTTCCACAGAACAAATAACAGTCTTCAGGTTAGTAAATTATGCAAATTATGACAGAATTTTTTTTTTTTTTTTGGTGAACTATTCCTTTGAGTGTTCATATAATATAATTTTAAGTATCAAATCTCATCAATCTTTCATCAATCATTATGTATCATTTTACTGCTGAGAGGTAAATGTATTTGGAAATCATTAATTATGCTAATGTTCCATGCAAAATATTAAATCATTGCTGGTAAACAAGCCTCCCTAGCAGGGTAGCTTGCATTCAGATTAGTCAGGGTCCCATATTTGCATGGAGAAACACATTTGCATGACTTGGTTTGTGGTTGGAGAAATACTTAAAGGGTTAATTCGCCCCAAAAATGAAAATTCTGTCATTTGTTTTTCCCTTTTAGTCACCCTTTTCCATGCAATTACAATTAACGAGGACCGTAACTTTCAAGCATCAAAAGGATGCAGAAGCACAGCAAGCACAATGAAAGTATTATAAATGCGGTCCATATGACGTGTGTGTGTTACATTCTATTCCATTTTGAGATGTGATAGCAGTGAATAAATTGCTTTTAATCTCTGAATCATCAGAACTGAATCAGTCTGATTCCTAAATGAAATTTTCAGACTAGTTTTGTGAACCATATGAACTGATTCATTGAAATTATCCAATTCACAAGAATGATTCATTCATAAATTTGACATTACTACTCATCTTTACTCGTGAGTGCAGAGCACTAGATGCACCGATTTTCTGTGAATAATTATTTAAATTTCACACAAAGCTATCATACAATTCTATCATATAGTTTTAAAAGATTTGTAATATATTGCACTACTTTTATGATACATTTATTGTGCTTTTGCAGTGTTTTGAAGCATAATATCTTCCCATTCTTTGTATTTGCATAAAAAACATGTGCATTTACATGGAAGTGCAACCAACTACATACAAATTTCCTTTTCTATTCCAGAGAAGAAAGAAAGTCATACAATTTGAGGATGACATGAGGGTGAGTAAATGATTACATAAATTAGGCCTACAATTTTTTGGGTCAACTGTTCTGTTGTTGTTCCAATATGAACATTAAAATCAAATCCAGTTTGTGAAATTAATGACACAATGAGAGAGGTTAAAAGTCTACTCATATTACCTTATTTAGAGCATTACTCATATGTTTTTCAAATGGAAAGTATTTAAGTGAACAAACTGCTTTTGCACAATACTGTGTTTGCAATCTATATAAATTTTCCCAGTTCCACAAGTAAATTGCAACTGTTTTGCAAATGCAACTCTATTTTATATTACATTCTGAATGTACTGCAGATCATTTCCTGGATTGGCTTTGCTGATTTAATCACAAGCATGCAAGTTAAAAACCCTGGATATTTAAAACATAAGATGAACATGGTGAAAATTGGTATGGTATGGTGAAAACTGATATCTTTAATAGTATTTGATGGCACACACAACAGGGTCAAAAGGAGAACTAAAGGTGAGCGACCTCCCCTCTTATGATAAGTGCAACATCATCTCAAAACCACAAAAGTTTCCGACGGCAATGCACCCTGGGAAACACCAGACACCTATGAGTTTGAGTAGATGTTTGCATGCAGTGCCAGAAGACTAGACTATCAAGTGGTGCTTATTTTGCTGAAGACCACAGAGTGTTACTCTGTAAACATCAGCCCGCAATAACAATCAAAGCAAAGCCTCTGTAGAAAGAAGACGTAATCCTGCGTGAGCAGTGTTGGGGAAAATTACTTTTAAAAGTAATGCATTACAATATTGCGTTACTCCATAAAAAAGTAACTAATTATGTTACTTAGTTACTTTTTATGGAAAGTAATGCATTCCGTTACTTTTGCGTTCCTTTTTAAATCTGGACAGGGCTTGCTTGTTCTATTTTTTGGCAAATGTAAAAGCCTTTTCACACCAAAAGTGAAATGAATAAGCCTCAGGCTGAAGAGAAAGTACATTTACGTCCGTACAGTAGAATGCAGAAGAAGAAATTTCAACACACTTCAGCAATAAAAAAAAGACACACAAATGTTTGCCTAGAGTAATTTTTGCTTATTAGTACGGTTGAACTGGATCATCGAAGGTCAGAAACAAAGATATTGGTTAATAGAATGGGATTAAATACATAAAGGATATTTGTGACCCTGGACCACAAAACCAGTCTTAAGTCGCTGGGGTATATTTGTAGCAATAGCTAAAAATACACTGTATGGGTCAAAATTATAGATTTTTCTTTTATGCCAAAAATCATTAGGATATTAAGTAAAGATCATGTTCCATGAAGACATTTTGTAAATTTCCTACTGTAAATATATTAAAACTTAATTTTTGATTTGTAATATGCATTGCTAACTTTAACTTTGGACAACTTTAAAGGCGATTTTCTCAATAGTTAGATTTTTGTGCACCCTCAGATTCCAGATTTTCAAATAGTTGTATCTCGGCCAAATATTGTCCTATCCTAACAAATTCATACATCAATGGAAAGCTTATTTATTTAGCTTTCAGATGATGTATAAATCTCAATTTCGAAAAATTTACCCTTATGACTGGTTTTGTGGTCCAGGGTCACATTTGTGTTGTTTAACATTTAATTATTGCAGGTTTGCGTCATATTCTGAGTTGCATTATTTTTATTCATTTTGAGGAATACTGAATCTGTGTTTTTGTTTTTTTTGTGAGTGAGATTAATTAATGCATATTCATATTTATTTTAGAACTACAGTAACATCTGATTTTTCTCAACATGGGGACAGGAGAGCTGTCAATCAATAAATTGGGGGAAAAAAAGTAACTTGTGTTAAAAAAAAAGGTTTTGAAAAAGTAACTCAGATATTCTCTTGTAAATTAAAAAGTAATGCATTACTTTACTAGTTACTTGAAAAAGTAATCTGATTCCCAACACTGTGCGTGAGTCACACAAAATAGTCTAATAATAAGACGCTGACAGTCTTGGCTTTGAGCTGCCATCCCTTTGGAAAGCCAGAAAAATAAACTGTCCCGTAAAAGACGTAAATGCAACCGCATCTCTCCATTACTCCATTACTCCCCCTTCCCTTCTTAAACGCCTCTCGCTTTGCTATTTTATAAAGTAGCTATCAATAGCTCAGGGTTTTGTGGTTTTGTTGAGCGGAAGCGGCAGCGCCTTATCACAAGGGGAGCACTCCGCGGCGCTGGGTCGTGCCATTGTTCTGATAAGGGCAGTGTGAGCTAAATGGAGCACAAGGAAAGGGATGCCGCTCTTTACAGCATCTCCTTGACCTCACGGGTGTTGTTAAAGTTTCCACTGAGCACTGAGGGAGGAAGTGGCTTTTAACCCCTCGAGAGGAACCACTCTGTGAGACAGGAAAGCGCAGAGGGCTCTGAGACAGTATTTTCCACATCTGCAAGCAATACTCAGCAACATGACCAAAGACTAAACAGCTACCATTAGCCCCTCAAGAACCAAAATGCACCCGCAGTCAGTGCAGCCAGCCTTACCACCAACACTGACACGTTTTCACAAGGAAAAGTCCAAAACAAAGCAAATTATTAATGAGTTATCAAAGACCCAAAGCTGTGACCTTTGCTCTGTTTTGTAGAATAGATCAGGAATCAAAAAAACTTTCATTTCAATTTCATAATAATGAGGCTTAAATTAATTTGTTTTATTTAATTAGGCAATAATTTTATATATATATATATATATATATATATATATATATATATTTTGTTTATAGTTTGTGTGTAGACACTCAAATACCACAAAATGGTGAAAACTGATATCTTTAATAGTATTTGATGGCACACACAACAGGGTCAAAAGGAGAACTAAAGGTGAGCGACCTCCCCTCTTATGATAAGTGCAACATCATCTCAAAACCACAAAAGTTTCCGACGGCAATGCACCCTGGGAAACACCAGACACCTATGAGTTTGAGTAGATGTTTGCATGCAGTGCCAGAAGACTAGACTATCAAGTGGTGCTTATTTTGCTGAAGACCACAGAGTGTTACTCTGTAAACATCAGCCCGCAATAACAATCAAAGCAAAGCCTCTGTAGAAAGAAGACGTAATCCTGCGTGAGCAGTGTTGGGGAAAATTACTTTTAAAAGTAATGCATTACAATATTGCGTTACTCCATAAAAAAGTAACTAATTATGTTACTTAGTTACTTTTTATGGAAAGTAATGCATTCCGTTACTTTTGCGTTCCTTTTTAAATCTGGACAGGGCTTGCTTGTTCTATTTTTTGGCAAATGTAAAAGCCTTTTCACACCAAAAGTGAAATGAATAAGCCTCAGGCTGAAGAGAAAGTACATTTACGTCCGTACAGTAGAATGCAGAAGAAGAAATTTCAACACACTTCAGCAATAAAAAAAAGACACACAAATGTTTGCCTAGAGTAATTTTTGCTTATTAGTACGGTTGAACTGGATCATCGAAGGTCAGAAACAAAGATATTGGTTAATAGAATGGGATTAAATACATAAAGGATATTTGTGACCCTGGACCACAAAACCAGTCTTAAGTCGCTGGGGTATATTTGTAGCAATAGCTAAAAATACACTGTATGGGTCAAAATTATAGATTTTTCTTTTATGCCAAAAATCATTAGGATATTAAGTAAAGATCATGTTCCATGAAGACATTTTGTAAATTTCCTACTGTAAATATATTAAAACTTAATTTTTGATTTGTAATATGCATTGCTAACTTTAACTTTGGACAACTTTAAAGGCGATTTTCTCAATAGTTAGATTTTTGTGCACCCTCAGATTCCAGATTTTCAAATAGTTGTATCTCGGCCAAATATTGTCCTATCCTAACAAATTCATACATCAATGGAAAGCTTATTTATTTAGCTTTCAGATGATGTATAAATCTCAATTTCGAAAAATTTACCCTTATGACTGGTTTTGTGGTCCAGGGTCACATTTGTGTTGTTTAACATTTAATTATTGCAGGTTTGCGTCATATTCTGAGTTGCATTATTTTTATTCATTTTGAGGAATACTGAATCTGTGTTTTTGTTTTTTTTGTGAGTGAGATTAATTAATGCATATTCATATTTATTTTAGAACTACAGTAACATCTGATTTTTCTCAACATGGGGACAGGAGAGCTGTCAATCAATAAATTGGGGGAAAAAAAGTAACTTGTGTTAAAAAAAAAGGTTTTGAAAAAGTAACTCAGATATTCTCTTGTAAATTAAAAAGTAATGCATTACTTTACTAGTTACTTGAAAAAGTAATCTGATTCCCAACACTGTGCGTGAGTCACACAAAATAGTCTAATAATAAGACGCTGACAGTCTTGGCTTTGAGCTGCCATCCCTTTGGAAAGCCAGAAAAATAAACTGTCCCGTAAAAGACGTAAATGCAACCGCATCTCTCCATTACTCATTTAGGCCCCCTTCCCTTCTTAAACGCCTCTCGCTTTGCTATTTTATAAAGTAGCTATCAATAGCTCAGGGTTTTGTTAAATT
Source organism: Sinocyclocheilus grahami (assembly GCF_001515645.1). Lineage (NCBI taxonomy): Eukaryota > Metazoa > Chordata > Actinopteri > Cypriniformes > Cyprinidae > Sinocyclocheilus > Sinocyclocheilus grahami. The sequence goes on from NW_015505423.1 coordinate 108,463, forward strand.
GGTGAGCGGAAGCGGCAGCGCCTTATCACAAGGGGAGCACTCCGCGGCGCTGGGTCGTGCCATTGTTCTGATAAGGGCAGTGTGAGCTAAATGGAGCACAAGGAAAGGGATGCCGCTCTTTACAGCATCTCCTTGACCTCACGGGTGTTGTTAAAGTTTCCACTGAGCACTGAGGGAGGAAGTGGCTTTTAACCCCTCGAGAGGAACCACTCTGTGAGACAGGAAAGCGCAGAGGGCTCTGAGACAGTATTTTCCACATCTGCAAGCAATACTCAGCAACATGACCAAAGACTAAACAGCTACCATTAGCCCCTCAAGAACCAAAATGCACCCGCAGTCAGTGCAGCCAGCCTTACCACCAACACTGACACGTTTTCACAAGGAAAAGTCCAAAACAAAGCAAATTATTAATGAGTTATCAAAGACCCAAAGCTGTGACCTTTGCTCTGTTTTGTAGAATAGATCAGGAATCAAAAAAACTTTCATTTCAATTTCATAATAATGAGGCTTAAATTAATTTGTTTTATTTAATTAGGCAATAATTTTATATATATATATATATATATATATATATAAAATGAAGCACCAAAGAGGAAATAATTATATACAATTAGAATATATAATAAATCTGAATATATATTTACAAGTCTGAATATTTAAATGTTAATCAGAATATATAGTTTTAAGTCTGAATATATAGATACAAGTCTGTATACAATGCAAATTAATTAAGTACAGTTACATTGCATATTGTATTATTCCATTTTTATTTTAAATACTCAATTAAAAAACAATATCAGAGAGGTATAGATCAGGATACAACTAGTATTGTGACCTGAGCCTGACAAAGACATGAGGGCGGGGCTAGTTGTTTTGCTTTAGGCTAGAAAGATGATCTTCAAGTGTGTATTTGTACATATTGTTCATTCTTTTTGAGTAAATGGCACTTTAAATGATATGATATGCTCAAGCGTAGTGCTTTTTTCAGGAAAAGGTAAGACATTTCAGATCAGCATCTGTATCTTGAAAATCCTGAGGTACAAGTTTCCATCAGCAAGTCAGGTACATGTCTAAATTGCATCAGACCATGTCTGTTCAGAAAAAAACGTGCATGAAATAAAGAGTCAAGAGATTAGGTTCAGCTAGACTCTTCTGTATAGAGGATATACAGTAGGAGGATATACAGCTCAACACATGTCAGAAATCAAGAGAGTATTATTTAGCATGAATTCCCCTTTGACAGTTGAAAACTACATTGTCACGTTTCTTGACACTCCTGCCCTTTCAAAGCATGTCATAGCTGTTCCTGCTTGTCCTGAAACCGGTCTTTTCCTATCAATGACAGGAAAGCTCTTTCACAGAAGTAAGACCTCCCATTAAACTGCCATTTACTGCACCGTAATGTACACAAAGGAGTAAAGCTGTTATAAGACGCTAAGCAGAAAGCGGTATCACTTGCTTCTTATGGGATTTGTTGAAATAAAAGACACCCTCTTCACATATTTCCTAGTTTGAAGATGACGTACTGTATAATGGAGTTGTGAAGGGGTGGGTCTGCTCTGTGTAAGGGATGTGAGCTGTCTACTGCCTACATAGGGAGCTGCTTACATAGACAGCATTCTAACTGTAATCGAACCTCACATGTGACCGATTTGAAACACTACAAATGCAGCAACTACACAAATAGCAACGCAAGAGACTCAACATGTTAAAAGGTTGCTAAGCTAATGCTATGATTCACCAATAAGCATAAAAGCACACATATTTTGATTAAAACCATTAATGTTTAATCACACTGCATATTTTTTTTTACCTTTACTTATATTGCGCTTCATACAATACAGATTGTCAAAAGCTTTACAGTGTTAAACAGGAAAATAAAGCAAACAAAATTCAATTCTGCTGTTTTAATATACAATCTATATTTTATTATACAATATGTTATATTTTTTTATATAATACATTATTATTTTTATACTTTTTACTAAATTAAATATGTTTATATATAATCAACATTTCTCTCGCAACTTGAATACATTTTTCAGGAAGTTTGTTGCCTTCACTAATGCATGCAATACCTTAAAATATGACTAAAACAAGGTGTCTTAGGTGTCTTAGGTGTCTTATATATTAATTGTGTTCATCCCTCAAATTGATTAGGTTCATTGAACATTTAACTTTATTTAAAGGAACACTCCACTATTTTTGAAAATAGGCTCATTTTCCAACTCCCCTAGAGTTAAACAGTTGAGTTTTACCGTTTTCAAATCCATTCAGCTGATCTCCGGGTCTGGCGGTAGCCCTTTTAGCTGTAGCTTCTAACCGTTAGCATCTCGCTCAAAAATGACCAAAGAGTTTCTATATTTTTCCTATTTAAAACTGGACTCTTCTGTAGTTAGATCGTGTACTAAGACCGACGGAAAAAGAAAAGTTGCGATTTTCTAGGCCGATATGGCTAGGAACTATGCTGCTTATTAATAGTTAATAAAGTAGTTGTTAAGTTTAGGTAGTGGGTAGGATTAAGGATGTAGAATATGGTCATGCAGAATATGTGCTTTATAAGTAAACCCCCGATGTGCTATGCATGCTTGCTTATAAACAACTAGTTAAAAGTGAGAACTGGTCCCTATACTAAAGTGTTTTTTTTTGCAAACTTTCATTTAGCCTGTCTCTATTCTGTTATACTGGAACTAAGTTTCTCTATATCCGGTTATGAACACTGAAAATTATGCATGCAATGTTGCCTTAAATATAGATATCTTAGCATAATTAAGTTTCATGCTGTTTTAGGCAGCTCGCATGGTTTTGAATCAGAGCAAATGCCTACTGACTGTACGTTATTTTGTGAATTATACAACTGCATGAAATATTGACTTGATTCAAGGTTAATTTATTAAGAAGAAAAATAACATAAAATCAGTTCCCTGAATCAATGGTTAGTTATACAGTTTAGCGGTGCAAAATGCCATGACTGACCAATCAGAATCAAGTATTCCAGCAAGCCATGTAATAAGGATAGGCATGCAGGTTTTAGTTGCAGGCCGTAGGTTACGCAAAGTTACCACTACAAGAGAGTGTAGCGATGTGCAGGGGGCATCAAAGAAGTAGCTCACTGCTAATTTCCAGTAGTAAACCATTACACTCATCTGTTTCTCAGAAAGACAATCACAATAACATTCCTTATTGCAGCCAGCTGTGCTAAGAATGGCTCGTGTCATTCTGTGGCTCTTCTTCTTTTTAAAATTAGTAGGGGTAAATGGAAAAACATGCAAAACTAAAAAAAATTAAAAAAAAACTAACTACAAATTTAAAAAAAATCTAGAGCTCTTTCTTCCCATTTTAAGTGTAAACAACCACACATTTCCCCTTATTGAAGTGTTCTACGATGCATACAAGTGAAGCCTGTTGTTAAAAAAGTGGCCAGCACAACAAAAAAAAAGGGGCCGGTGCACTTCCTGTCTGTTGCATATGAAACGGCTCCCTCCAGCAGCACTGCTGCAGCTAAGAACCCCAGCTGTTTGAACCAGGCATGCCTTGACGTCAGCTGGTCGCCAGGCAACCGTCAACCACAGGGGTGTTACATTTTCCATTGCTCGTAGCCTTCAGATCCTCCAGTGTATCATGCTACAGCACTTGTATGCTCACAGTTGGGGTGATAGAATCAACCTCACACAAAAACTGTTTGTGCTGGCTTGCACGCCGCTGCAGGAGTGTAAGAGTTCGGAGCAAAGCTATGCTAAGACTGAACAAATACACAGGGCTTGTTTTGTCATTCTATATCTGGTTGCTGAACATTTATACTTTATTTGAACAACGCACACTTTTACTACATTTAGTTTTTGGCTTAAAAAGACATTTTGGACTTTCTGGCTCAACCATTGGTGCAAGTTTGGGGCAGGACTACCTGTTAGTTAGACTAATGAATGATGGGGGCGGGATGAAAGTATTTCCTAAACCTGTTTTAAACTATTACTGTTTTTTTTTCACTGGAGAAAGCAAAGTTATGGATAGTGGACTCATACAGTATTTTATCTGGAAGCAATGTTTTGAATTTAAAAACGAGTTGATGGTTTTGTTTCTTACAGACATGCAGTTTTTTTTTTTTTACTTCACAAGACATTAATTGATGGAGTCATGTGGGTTACTTGTGGATTATTCTGATGTTTTTATAAGCTGTTTGGACTCTCATTCTGATAGCACCAATTCACTGCAAACACACATTTGTACTGGCTCCCTTTTAGTTTATAATGCTCACTTTTTACTATCCAATCAATTCATGATCTTTAAAGTGGTGACTTATTTAGTATAATTAAATAATTTAATGCTGTCCATGATATTGCTCTAAGAGCGACAATATTTCCCAACAATAAACAGCCTGTGAGTGTGTTCATTCAGTTTGCACAATTTTTTTTTACATGAACATGTGTGCTACACACACTATCTCTAGAAAGCTGTCCGCCCACTTGCTGTAGCCTGCAGCCTACAGCAATCCACAGGCCTAGACATGCTTCATCATACCTTATTCAAATTCTCACATAAATTTTCAAACCTGTTGGGCTTATATTAGAGTTAAAACAACCATTAATATGCCAGAGCTTATTAAACTGCCAATCATTTTAATGTAATGCAACATAATTTCAATATTGACCTAATACAGTCAACATCAAGGCCTACATAAGCAGAACAAATAGAGCATTATTTTTTTTACTTTACATACCGAAGATGTGTCGTGCAATTAGATAAAATAACTTCTAAAAATATTCCAGTTTTTTTTTTTTTTTTTTTTTACAATAAAGCTGTGGTTTTTAAAAGGTTTTAATTCAAGACCCAGATTTTACACTGGACATCAAGTGGTACAACACTCAAATAATATTGTTATTTACACTATTATTATTGTTGTTGTTGTTGTTTCATTTCTGTTTTTATATTATATTGTGTAGGGGGAATGATTTTTGTATTTTCTTTTTCCTTTTAGAATCTGATTAATCCTATTTATTTTACTACCCAAATCATATGATTATATGATTAGTTGCATTTTATTTTATTATATTTTATATATTATATTGTATGTAGAGTTAGGTTTTTATATTATATTGTGTGGGGCGAAAGAATTTTAGTAGAAGTTAATTATTCCTATTTATTTTGCTATCCTAACTATACATGATTATATGGTTAGTTATTTGCATTTAACATTATTTTTTCAGCTTCTGTTCCTATTAGAACAGACCTGCAACATTCCAGATAAGAACCACTGATTGTAACACAACTTGTCTGGATCATGCAATAAAATGCAGCTCAGCATTGTGGTAAATAAACAAAAAGTGACAAAGTCTGCACGTCTTTGTGCATTTATATTGCACAAAGACGTGCAATATAAATGCTCACAGCTTTGCTCACAGCAGGCTTGGTTAGGCTACACTTGCTGTTGGGTTTGCTAGAGCAAGTAACCACAAGCCTCTGTGCAGAGACAGACAAACACACAGACAAGGGTTCTTCCCTCATCTGATTGACACAGGAAAAGGAGACACCAGATCAGGGGAGTTACTGAGCATGCAGAAAAGTGAACCACACCTCTTGGACAGTGTTATCTTGCATATCTGATCGTCTTTATTAAAAGAACTTGCCGCATTAACAACAACAGTGCATTGCAAGTGTGTCAAAGCAACAGGAAGAACATTTTTAAAGATACACAATGATAATTATTCTTAATAGTGGAGCAAAGCAGAGCAAATGGTGCATTTTTACACACTTAACAACCAGTCTAGGTGCATTCCCTAAACACATCCTGGCGACACACCTTTAACCTGGTCGCAAGCAGGAAGTGCAGGGAAAATTGAATCTTGAGAAACTCATCTGTGGTATAGTTTCACTTTCTGTGCTATTCGAAAACATTTGGAGATCCAAAAAATTTATGAGTTTGCAGTCTCAGTGAAGTGAAAATGTGCAACAGCTGTCAAAGGAACCGTGCTTGAGGGATCCCCTCTGCTGAGCACATGGGACGTAATTAGCAGTACTAAACCACAACACACCGCCATTAGCGCTTAAAAGGCAAGCCCACTGGAAACTTTTCTGGGTCACATGTTTGACCGAAAGCACTGATAACAAGTTTGTGGTTTTTAATCACCATTAAATTTTCCGAAGGGCTGGTGCTGCTCACGAAACAGAAACCATGCTGCAAGTGTTTGTAGAGTAAAATGAGCACAGATATGTTTATTGCTCATGAATTTCACCCCAGACTGTGTTACTGTGTGTGGTGAGAGGCTAAGCAGAACCATGAAATGTGAGATAAACCTGTTTTGGAAGAAAGAATGAGATCATTGAAAGCATCTGTTTATTGATTTTTAGTTATAACCCTTTGAAAAGCGTCCTTGTGATACTCTTGTGATCCCTCAGAGCCTGGAAACAACCGAGTGAATAAAAAACTGAAATGACCACAGAATATTTCAACAGTAAGTACACAACGTGAGCCAAAGGGCTTTCCTACAAGGCTAGCTTAAGAGAAGAAAGCCAAGCCACAGATATTTCTTGTGTATATATACAGTATATATATATATATATATAAATAAGCACGAATATATAATATATTTATATATAGAATAAATTTGTGTATGAACTGTGAACATAATCTAGGGATGTGCAGAACTACTTATTTTATTTACTGACTTTTTGCCTTTACTACACGGGGCAATTTAGAAGCAACTGGAAAGTAAAGGGAGAGATACAGAGGGTGAACAGTACTAGAATATGACCTTGGACCGACTTGAACCCGAGTCCATCTGTCATGGCACAGTCGACTAATCCTTTGTAAGGAAACCCACTTGTATTATTATCTTTATTATCCTGGTTTCAAGTTCAACTGTCGCCGATCAGACACATTTCACATACAACATTGTTGTGTTCAAAAACAGCTACATAGAGCAAAATAGAATAGAGTGCAACGTTCTTAAAAAATGTTTTTAAATAAAACAATTTTTAACCTTACAGACTGTCATAAAAATGCAGAATTGCCCTTGTGGGCAGCACTTCGACATATAGCACATATATCTCGGGCAACACGAGTTGCGAGTCTTGGCTTTTCTTGGTCTTGTTCCCACCATGCAAATTAAAGCGACCGTGCCACTAAAATGTCAAAACCAACAAACAAAAAACTAGAATTCTTTTTAGCATCATTGCTGACATGCTAATCGACTAGTCACTTTTGAGAAAGCTAATTAAAATAACGTTTTTCACAAATACTTGTCATGCACCTTTTTTAGTTAACGGTCATTAACTAGTATACGTTATTCAGACCAGTAAAGTGAGCATTAGATAGCTCACTTTAACTGACTGTTCCCTGAATCCCAACAACATGCGGCTCTGATAGTACATTCTGCCCTCCAAAACCAAAGCCATTCCATTTTAAATGCACATGTCCGGGAACAGCAAAGATTACATCGTAGAAGTTCAAGGCTATCAAGTGATCTCACCCTTGTGATCACTGTGAATAGTTAAACAATCTTGAGTGCTATCATTCCTCCAGATGGTACAATAGGATGTTTGCTCTCCTCCACTGTGTTTATAAGGAATAGACGTCACATAAAGTGCCCTGCGGGGTAGAGCCTGTGTGGCAAGCAGAGCCACATTATTCTACAACTTAGTGTGAGGCTGGAGGACTGTGTGACATCCATGTCTAAACAATGAGCTTCTCTGTAACAGCACGCTAGCCGCAGGGTCTCTTGATGCGCCTGCAAGCGCAACATGCCTAAATAGGCGGGCCCACACATTCTCATGAGGGCAAACGTCGCAGAGACAAGCGTAACCCCCTAGAAAGTGCGTCACACGTGTCACTTGTGCAGCATATGATTGTATATGCTTGCGGTATAAGATTAATTCTATAAAACTGCTAATGCTGTTGACTATGAGGTCTCCATGTTTCATTTACTTGTAACGAATGTTTTTGTTTGAAAAGCTAATAAAACACATAACATACAACTAAAGTGTTAATGTAACCACTTCATGACAAATCATGAGTATGAACCCATGGAAAAGTTGCTGTCGCTAACTTTATACACCGCTGTTGTTTCTCTGTTGTTCACTCTCCTTTTGTACTTTGTTTAAAGGGCGCCCAACTAAAGTCAGAGAAAAAAGTCCATCTGACAGCAGGACACAGAAGTACCTTTGTATGTGAGAATGTCAACAGTTACTCAGGGTGAATACAGACGAGCCCTGAGCAGGAGAGCGTAAGGACAGTGTGAATGCAATGGAGGAAGTCGAGAATACATAACTTGTGGGACTGACCGGTACATGTATAAGCACTTCTAAGGTAAAACCTACACCCCTGAAAGTAGTTCTGCCAAACAGAGAAACTGAAGACATCTAAAAAGCATTTGTGTTTGAGAGCAACAACATCAAATTTCGTAAGCATTCCTGTAGCTCAAACAGTGAAGCATGGCTCTACCAATACCCAGGTCATGGGTTCGATTCCTAGGAAATGGATGAGCTGATAATACATATACCTTGGCTGTAATGTAAGTCACTTTCGATTACTGTGTCTGTGAAATTCATAAATGTAAGCTACATTTGCTAGAAACCCTTCAAACCACTGTGTCTTACACAATCAGAGTGATTGAATTCAAATAAGGACAGGTTGTCGGAGTTGTGGCACAGAAGGTAGGGCGTTGCACCAGACATATGTGATCAATTAGGGTTAGGGTTGGGTAAACCCGGTGCCATATACCTATGTAACCGGTATGTACTAGAACCGAATCAGAACGCAGATTTCGGTGCCTCATTTCGGTGCCACTTAAATGCTTGAACGATTGATTGAAATATTTGTTCTCTGGTTCTCCGAAACGGATGTAAGGATCACTGGCATCGTACGTGATAAATAATTTACCGACTGAGAAAATTCACGAACGCAAGTCGGAAAGCTCTAATAATACAAATCCAACACATCTTTGTAGTAACGCAAGTGTCCATGTTGTTTTCACATTCCGACTTAAAAGCACAACTCGGGAAATGAGAGCAGCCGAGGAGCGCATGAATGCAGCAATTACACTTGCTCTGATGGCAGCAGGTAGATACCGTTAGCTAGCTAAGCTAAACATTCTTAGATTAAAAATGCCTAAAGCTAAACTTGCCTTGTAATGACTTGCAATGAGGAGCATTTCTAAACCTGTTGTCCAACAAAAGAGAACACTATAAAGTTTTTACTCCACAACTGCTTCCTTTTGTGATCTGATGTGGCTTCTTGTCACAGAATGAGGCAGAAACTATGTTCTATACTGTAAAAAGCATATGGTAAAAAGGCTATGTCAATTAGCAATGGATTATAAATATACTTAATTATGATGAAAATACCAAAGATGGCTTGAATAACACAGATAAAATATATACAAGGTTACAGTCGAGTGTTTATTGTCTTTGTTTTATCATTCAAAACGTTTATATCTTCTCTTTACTCAGTTACAATGATAGCAATGCCTTTGTCCATTTTAGGGATTTCCTGAGTTCTATTCCTTCTGTGATGCATATGTGGAGTTTCTGCGCAAGGGCGCCCTCTGCCGTCCAGTATGAATGAAACAGACATTAAATGTGTTTATAGTGCTCAATAATGGCCAATCCATCCTATTTTGGGTAATTTTTTTTTTTTTTTTAAGTATCGGTTCAGACACTGTTTAGGCACCGGTACCATTTTAAAAGTATCGATTTGTTACCGGTATCGTAAAAAAAAATAAAAAATACCCAACCCTAGTTATCATGTGAAACCTGGTTCAAGTCCCGGTCCTGTCTGGCTTCCTGTACACTCCCAGAAAGAATTTGCAAAAATTGTACCTTGGGAAAGTACCCTTAAAAGGACAACTTTTACCTTATTTTCCCCCTTAAAAAAGCATAGTAGAACTTTTAGAGTACTTATTACTACTCTAAGGTGCTAAGATGCACCTTTTAGGGGTAAACAAAATACAAAGTTGTCCCTTAAGAGTACTGTCCCAATGACAAGCTGCTGTACCATTAAAGGTGCAATATTTGCACATTTCTTTTCTGACACTGTATTTTCCTGTCAATTATCCACTGTCCTGTCTACAAAAGCCAATAAATTAAGTATAAAAGAGAACAGCGTATAACAGGTGGTCTTACCGCTTTCTGTTGTGTCTGCAGGAAGGCTGGGGACCGCTCTGTGTCGCTGGAAATATCATCCTCTGATTCCTCCCAGGAAGAGGAGAATCCCGTTGACGAGGCAGAAGAAGAAGATAGCTTCCTCATGGCTCTGTAAGGTTGAGGACTAACCTGGGGCTCCTTGCCCTCCCCACTGACCTCCATGCCGTGGTCCGTAATAATGACAGCGGGGATGGAGCCCACCTCTGGACTGACCCTGTCGGGCTCTACCTGGGTTTCTTTTGGCTCAACTTCCGCCTTTGTCAAACATGTCTCAGTCCAAGATGCTGAGCACTTATTGGCCTCTGGTGAAGTCCTGGACTGATTGTAAGTAGGGCTGTCAGCTTTGCTCTTAGTTCGTGCTGATGTGCTTTCAAGTGGGCAGCCCTCTTCTGTATTTGGGTCAGCCCCGTCCTTCTCTTCACCGCTGACCTGCAGCCCCTCCTCCATGCCAGAGAAGCGCTTTCCATTTTGCAGTTCTTTGGGGATCCCCGTTGAGTGATCCTTGTACTGCGTCACAAGTGTTTCCTCTGGGTTTAAGGAGAGATTGGCAAGTTGGACAGGGACAGAATTCAGGGGAGTTTTCCTAGAAATCCGTGGGCTTCGTTTCGCCGATATTTGGGCCTCAAACAGGTCCACCTTCTTGTTCACCTCCACGTTCTGCAGTTCCTTGTGGCGCTCAAGTTGCTGAGCGGCACGGCGTTCTTCATTCTCCTGTTCGTCCTCCAGGCCGGACCCGCTTAGTCTTCGCACACGACTTCCCACATGCACACCCAGTGATTCCGGCAGTCGACATGGTGAATGTGCCCTTTGACAACTGGAACCGGTACCTGTTGGGAAGACGAAGGTTTTTCCTGCTGACCCAGGGCTCAGGCTGCCAGGGCTATAGGGACCTCCACTGCCCCCAAGCACTGGGTTAAATGTAGAATGACTGGGCACTGAGAGCACAGGCCTTCCTGTCCGTGGGCTGCTCTTATTGGTCAGGTTGTTGGGGTTCATCATTATCAGGCTGTTCAGAGCATAAGCTGCCATAGTGGCAGACTGACTCTGTCCGTTTTTGCTCCCATTTAGGTCTACTCATCCAAAGTCCATTGGACTTTTGTGCCAACCATTGTTAATAGGAACCAAGGAAAGTTGACACGTAGAATAGATTACAATCCCAGACTCCTTTCCTCATTCACATGTTATATCCACTACTGGTTTATCCTTTTACAGAGTGCTGAAACAAAGCACAAGAGATGGTTTAAATAGAGAATATCACGTTTTAATAGTTAGCTTACTGTTGTGCAAAACACTGAATGTGATGGCTATGATAACAAGACTGCCTGAATAAATTCAGTAAACGTGAGGGCATTTCAGAAATGCAAAAGTGCCTTATTGTGGTCACTGTCGTCATATTCATTTGCATTAAACACCTACTGAAATACAGACAATAAATTTGTTTTTTTTATTGTTAAATGTAAACGCCTTCTGCTGATCACCAGATATTTTTATAATTGTGTTGGTTTTGATTGCTATCTAGATGTTTCCGTTGGCTTCTGTAGTGAGACACTTCAAGTTTTGCATGTCCTTCTGACTAATACTAGCTCATTTATTTGTCTGAATAATCTTCACTAAATCACACTGCTTATTCAGTCAGGGGAGTCTACATGTTATGAACCCACAGTTTTAAGTGCGTCAGACAAAATACCTTTTTCCATTTGCAGAAACATACACAGAGCTGATCAGATATAACCTTTCAACATAACATAACCTTTTATGTCTTCGCCTGGAAAAGAGAACGACTAAGGATGTAATACAATTCAACTTCATACAAAATAATAATAACAATAATACATTTCAAATACCATAATGCTTATATCGCATTTAATTTGTCTTGCCAGTCTGTAAACGAAAAGATAATGATGTACATTCATTTTCACAGTACCAGTGTCTTTTTACTAACAGCGATGTTTGTGAGGCCTCAACCCTGCTGATGTTAAGCATCTGAGGATCTTAAGGAAAAACAGTCAGTGAGGTATCCATTAGCTGCTTCCATTTATAGCAAAAGCTACGACATGTGAAAAAGTTTAGTTTAACTGGTGCATTGAAATTTGATTAACTCAAAGGCTGAAGCAAATGATTTCATAATGAACCAGAACAATTTCCTGCAAGTTTTCCAAGTGGGACTAATTCTTTTTGCAGTTGAGGCAAATGATCCAAGGATCAACACACCCAAAGAAAGCAGCAAAATATATCTGTATAGAAACTGTTTAGTTGCAAATATATAATTTTCCTAAACACTCTTGTCAGGATGCTCACCTTCCAGCAACCATATGCGAATTGAAACATCCACCTCTTCAAGATGAATTCGGTTGTTCGATTAAATAGCGATGCCTTTCGTAGAGTCAAGATAAACATCACATGCTTTGACTAAGAAGTCAGGTGGGACGGACACATTGTGCCCTGCATTTTAAATTGAAGGGGAGAGGTCAGAGTTGGAATGCACCTCCTCTCTCGTTACCCAACCACCACCATTTTAAGTGTTTTTTAACGGTCCATTATTGCTCTAACAATTCAAATGCATCTTGAGGCATCCCACGTCACTGGTGTACCACACTGTTTGTGTTTCACAGCAAGTGTGATGTCTAAAAGCCGTTCATCATCACAGAGGATCATAAAGCAGCAGAGGGTTTATATGAACTAATCTGATACAAGAAACAATTACTCTCCTGAGTCTTTAAAGCATCTCAATAAAAGCCCTTCACTGAACTGCCCACCCTTTGGCATTCACTGAATTTGAATGAGCTGGAAAAGTGCTCACTCTCTTGTGAACTCAGTAGAAGCATTTGCCACATTCTTATTCCAAGAAAAATGATATTCCATTGGGATTATTATGTATAAGAAATACATAAATAATACGAACATAAATGGATAGTGGAGTTCTTTTCAAGGATAAAACTTGATCACAGTTCTTGCAGAGGTCAAATACATTCACATCCATTCACACCTTAGTGAATATTAGGCAGTTTTTCTACACTTTCATCGTACATTCTTAATCAGTTTTCAGAACAGCGGAACATAAAACATACACTTTCTATTGTCATCACTATTTAAGATGTCTCAACAACCCCTTAAGAAAACGCTTGCATTATTACAGTGTCATAAACTAAACAGAGCTCTGCAACTCTCTCAATTGATTCATATTAATAAAACAATAATTACATGTTTTTCCTGATAGTTGAGTCTGGCTGTTTTAGGTCTCCTTTATGCAGATGTTTCTAAAAAGTGAACTTTTACAGCACGTCACACTAAAGTCGGATGCTTACCAACAAGTCTCCTGGTTGCAGACGCTGTCGCTTAAACTGTCGCTGAGGCGCGGATTCGCGAATTCGGGACACGTAGCAGAATAAGAACTAGAGCTGCTCCGCTGCTGTTACATTCCAAGAGTTCTTTCGCCAATTTAAAGCAATGTAACTGTGTTACTGTGTATCACACGAGCTGTTCGACACCTCGCGTCAGAGCCGTATGTTTATTTAATGTACAAAAGGCAGGAAGGAAGTTAAAATGACAGTGAGTCTGAATTCAACGGAACAGGCAGAGCCTCCCTGAGCTCTCTCGCACATTGAGCACAAGGGGAAGAGCGAGGCTTGATGTCTAAGACTCCAGCTCAGAAAAGAAGAGCTCCATTAGAGTTATTACTTTATTAACTAGACTGCTGAATATATGGATGCTTGTTTGGTTTCTTGTTTTGTTTACGACTAGTTTACAAATCTACCAACGGTTTGCAGTTTGCACCCACTTGACTGAATGTATGTTTTTATATATATGTATATATATTACAGAGAAACATATATAATGCAAATAGCAATTTAATTAATATTTAATTATTGTATTACAATTACATGTATTTTATATATGTATATTTGTATTATGAATATGTATGTGTGTATGTATAATATTTATATATTCAAGTGAAACATAATAATGCGAACATTCATTTAAAATAAAAAATAGTGTTTTACATAATTATTGTATTATAATTATATTCATGTATTTTTATTTCTGTATATTTTATATATGAACTGATGTACCCACTTTAAAATATTTAATATTGATATAAAATATATATTAATTATGTAATAATATATGATTAGCAGGTTATAACAAAAGATGCAACCAAAAGATCTATCTTGCTCTCTTTCTCTCTACTTACATTTTCAATATTTGATTCTTAATATGATGTGTAGTCGTTCTCAATCCAGAATATAATTGCATCCTCGCTGTTAAGCATTGAATATTGTAGTTATATGTGCTGATGTTATTAATGAAAGTTGTTAAGTGTTACCCGTAAATTCTTTTAACAACCTGTATTTGTAGTTTGAATGACTCACCAACTAAGCAGAAGAAGGGTCTTAGTAGCTCAGTGGGAATGTCTTCTCTGATGTATGTTCATGAAAACCATAGGCCTAGACTCTGTCAAAGGTCAGAAAGGAAGAAATGAAGCCAGTTCTTTAACTGACCTGCTAATATATAGCTCACCTACCACAACAATTCCTATTACTGCTCCCAATGTACAGTATGATAACATCACTCTGATTTTCTCTCTGATGCACCGATGACCAGCTCCACCGAACAAAGGAAAGTGTGTCATATGCACGAGTAAAGTGGATGGAAAATATAATGCTTCGGTGGCCACTCTGATTTGAATGAGACGGGCTTGCAGATAGGTGGTATGAAAATTAATTTTCCATCCTCTATAATTGAGACGGAGTGCATGACCATGTTCAACAATAAGATTCCTTTCTTTAAAGTATAGAGCTGTCTCTGAGATCTTTCGAAGTTTCAGGATACGGGCAACATGTGAGCCCTCAAGCCAACATAATTCATTTCCACCAACATTTCCCTATCAACTGCAGCAGCTATAAAGTCATGACCGTGTAGTCGTAGAGCTCATATATATTAATTTCAAATGAGCTAGAAAGAAATCAGCTATGCCCACATTAAAATAAATAAGCATTAAGACTGAGAAGTTGCACAATGATGGTCTTTCATTAAAACACGTTTGTTAAAATTACTTCATAATATTTGAGTATTGCATTAGTTGTGCAAGTGTGAGAAATGGTCTCTACAAAGCTTTGCATATATCTAAATGTATTATATTGATCCACCATTGCAAATGCTTATTTTCCCACACAAGTTATTGCTTACTTTATGTCAACACACAGTATGTTTGATAAGTTTATGTTTCATTAAGTGTAGTGTCCAGCTTCATCCAGTAAAGCACTTTTTTTCAACATGCAGGCCACAATATAGGCAACACAGAACAGTAGACTAACCTATGGGGGGGAAAAAACTCAGCTTTAATTTAGAGTTTTAACATGTCATTGATTATAGATTAAATTGTCTTCATCAGATTCAGTAAAAAACCGAACAAATGAAAATTCATATTTGTCATCTAATATTTGAGGAAGCTACTCACCACAGAATCATAATATATGACATGTATTCCACCTAGCGGTAAAACACAGTAAATGCAACTATATTTTAATATTTTATTAATAAATGAATAATATAATGAATAGAATAGAACAGAATCGAATCGAATCGAATCAATAACAGTTGAGTCACTTAAAAAAAAATCCACACAAAATACCCTGCATTGCAGGATCAGTTATATAGTCTCCTGTCAGGCAGTATAAATATTTATTTATTGATTAGCATATTTTTGTTAGATTCAGACACATGCTTTTCAGTTTCTGTGAATTATGTTGGGGCAATACAATAATCGCCTCGGTTCTTAATGGTTTTGGGCCAACTGAAGGGATTTTGAACCACTAGATGGCAGTAAAGGACCAAGTATGGGCATTATGTTGTTTTGAAATTGAATTATGCGTAAATTCAGCAATATAATTTGTTAAAAACTGCAGTAGTAATCGGTTTAATTCTCGTGACGCAACTGCTCATGAATAACTAATAATAAACAATCAAAATAGTGATCGCATCAGACAGACCAAATTAATCACTTTTGTATTATTACAATTAATTTGGTAAAACATTGTTATTGAGGCGCATCACTAGTTTTCTATCGCATAATATAACGGGTAAAATGTCCTTTGTTCTGAGTGTTTTATGTAGAATGTTTGTCAGCACTTTCGTTGAGTGAAGAAGAAAAGAACCAATAAAATCGCAGATAAAGTTTCTAAGCACCGCCTTCTTGTGGCGACGCATCTACTGAGTAACCAATTGCAGCCGACTGGAGGAGGAGCCTAACAGCTCTGTCAAGCACACTTGAGAAGGGTAAACAGCTCTCACCTCATGGACGCAGATCCAGCGCATAAAGAGAGCTGGACAGTGAGCACAGCCACATATTTGCCTATTCTGGGGGTAAGTACCCATAAATCTAATTTCTTAGGATGAATAAACTTACATTAAGGTATATTACTAATTGATTGATCATCTGGAATGAAAAGAGCGCGGATTGTTTTTAAGCAACGTGTACTTTAGTACAGTGGCATGCACAGAGACCTCCGGAGGGGCAGGGCAAAACTCACGTGTCGTTTGTTGCATGCGTCCTATCACGCGTTGATCTGAATTCGAATAATATTTTCTATGTATATAATATTTCTGTACATATAGATTGGTGAGGTTACACGTGCGTTGTGCATGTGTTTTGATTCTGTCCACGTGGTCATGGGAACATTTATATATTGGCCTTTTAAAATTCCTTTAACTAAACAACTCTGCAGTAATATTGTGTAATCTATTAATTACGCTGTTCATTGGTATGCAAAACTCTGTCAAAGCACGAGATCTGTTTACACTACACATTTCCCTTCTTGTTTAAATGCTCTAGGATTGCAGGTGATATTTTGTGCTGGAATTCATGCAAAACAGTAAGCGTTGGCACAAACAAGTTGAGATATGACATGCATGAATTTTTTATTTTTTTAAAAATCTTAATCAGTATTTTGTCTTGTTTTCCAGGGAATATATCTAAACGTCTTCCCATTTGACTGAGAGGCAAGATAATATAACTTGAATTAAGTTGATTTTTCTTACCCTATTTGCAAACTAATTGAAGAATAATCATAGTTCTAAAAAGAAAAATGCTCACAACTACAAAAAAACTGTTTGCCAATTAAGTAAAAGATAAGTGTATATCAAAAAATATTTTCTGAAAGGTTAAAAAAGTCTCACATAAATTAGCTTCTTAAGTACAATTGTCTAATTTGAAGAATGTTTAGATATTTTTAAAGGAAAACAAAACCACAATACTTACTAAAATAAATGGTTTTTATGCAGGTCATTCTGTGCAGTTTATGCAAAGCAAGCTCAGAGATGTGTTAATGTGTTAACTAAATGAAATAAAGGCAGCTGTTGTTGAGATCACCTCTTTGTAAAACCCATAGCCTTAAAGGGGTGGTCGATCGCGATTTCACTTTTTTAAAGTTAGTTAGTGTGTAATGTTGCTGTTTGAGCATAAACAATATCTGCAAAGTTGCAGCGCTGAAAGTTTAATGCAAACGGAGATATCGTCTTTTAAAATTCTGGCAGTTTAATGCCTACAATAACGACTGGTAAGGGACTACAACGAGCTTCTTCCCAGGTCCGTTACGTCACAAACCCAGATAAACCCCGCCTCCAGGAACACGCAGCAAAGGGGGCGAGGCCATGCTGCGCTGCTTTAGAGAAGAGGAAGAGAAAACTAGAGGTGCATGTAAAAAATCTATTCATATATGAATCGCGATTCTGTCTTCTTAACGATTCTAATGGATTCACAAGATTCAAAACCAATGTTCTAAAGCAGAGGTTCTTAATACTGTTCCTCGCGTTCCCCTGCTCTGCATATCTCTCTCTCTCTCTCTCTCTCTCTCGCTCTCATTCAGATCGTCAGATCAGCTCCAACAAACTGTTCCATTTATACACTTATTTTCACATAGCTATGAAGAAGCGTTATACATGGACGTGTGTACGGTTGCTGTGCTGTATTAAAGCTTTAATCAGAATAAACCCATATATTAAAAGCTAACAGAAGCAGTAGCATTTACAAACAACAGCGTATCTAAAAGTATGGGACAACAACAAACAAACATACCATTAAGAGCAGTGCTTACACAGGTTCTGCGCGATCCTCTTCACTAATATTCTCTGCGTCTCAATCGGGCTCAAATTGATAAGCAATATAGAGGACGTCATTGTTTACAATACAACCGAAGCACATTTTAAGCTTGAGGGGCGGGATGTTCAGACGCGCTGTAGAGGCGGTTTAGCCAATCACAACACACTGAGCCAGCTGACCAATCTCAGCCCATCGCGTATTTCTGAGGGAGGGGCTTCATAAAAACAGGAAATAATCGAAGCGTTTGTTAGAGAAGGGACAGATGGGTGTGGAATAAAGGTAAATAATGTGAAAAATAATGCGGTTTTTAAAAAAACGAAGCATGAACACATGTTAGACTGCACCCCATAAACACAATCAAGCCTAGAAAAAACCCAGTCAACCACCCCTTTAAGCCAAATCTTTGTTTATCAACTTTTTTTGCAGAGCTGCTTGGATACTAAACATCAGCACCGGCCTAGAATTGAACTTAAATCACCCGAATGCAGGGCACAATTAATGTAGCTTGTTTTCTTTTTGCATTATTGCTTCACTGCAAGTGCAACTAATGCAACAGGCAGGCAGATGACAATTAAATTATAAAAATAATTGCTTATTTGAATAATTTATTGCTTAGTTATTTAAATAATTTATATAGATTTAATGCAGTTTTATAATATGTTTAATTAGTGAATTTTAGTATGTATTATTATATTTGATTATTGATGTATTTATAGATATAATGAATTTTAAATATTTATGAACGATTGTCCGTTATGATTGTGTCAACAATCCTGTTAACATATTATTAACTAGGAACCATGTGCCACTTGTTTGTGGTTCAGTAACTCACAACCTGACCTCATGCAAACAGAAAGAAAAGGGGTGTTTCCCCTAACAAACTGTCTGATTGGCTGTGATTTTCATATATTGTTTGGGTTCACTTATACTAGTGTGGCCTCTTGGTGATTTCCTGCCACATGTCCTGCATATCGAAGCATATTTCAACCTGTCATCACTCATGTTCCGCTTCTATATGGCATAACAGCTGTGATTACCTTGCCATAGAAGAGGGTGTGCTAAAATGCCTGCCATTTGTTGCTTTTGGTTATCTGTCTTTGACACCTCGGTGTGTGATGTATTAAGAGGCCTGTCCTGTTTTGTGGAGGAGCAGCCATTGTTTTGGCTGTGAAGGAAATGAGAGGGCGTTGAGAGATATGAGATGGCCTAAGATTATCTGACACTTTCTTTGTAGAACTTTATGCATAGTCATTAATATCATACACAGATATTTTTCATTGATTTCAAGCATCACATTTGCAAAGGTTTTGCATTTAATGTGTTAAATATTCCTACATCTCACTGACCACCCCCCTGGAGTGTTCCTGAAAATACACATTCCATAGAAGCCTGTAGCACTGGTGAATTGACCTCTGTGAGCCTTTCCAGTAAGTTAAAAGGCTGAAACTTAAGCATGTTGATTTCAGGGTCCTCTGATGCTTTACAAAATTCATTAGGCTAAGCTGAAAAATAATTTACTGAATGTGAATAACATAAAGTGTGCACAACAAAGGTCAATTGTTGCATTTCTGCAGCATCATTGCAATGGGGTGCGTCGTGATACTCTTGTGAACGCATGTCGAAGACTGACACGGAAGAGAAGAAATGTAATAAAGTTATTTTTGCGCACAAAAAGTATTCTTGTAGCTTCATACAATTAAGGTTGAACCATTGATGTCACATGGACTATTTTAGCGATGTTCTTACTTCCTTTCTGGGCCTTGAATGTGTCAAAAAGCTCTCGGATTTCATCCAGAATATCTTAATTTGTGTTCAGAAGATGAATGAAGATCTTACAGGTTTGGAACGACATGAGGGTGATTAATTAATGACAGAATTTTTGGCTGAAATGTCCCTTTAAAAATATAGAAAGTTTACAAATTCCCAAATTTTGAATGGTGTTGTAGTTTGACGCGTATTGAATGTATGTCTGTATATTCAGTTGCCTTAAACATGTTGCAATTGTGCCACAGTGGGTCTCTGAAGCTTAGGCGATGTACTCCTTTGTTAACCAACAGTGCGTTTAGTGTTTGCAGTAAGCATTGTCAGTTTAAAATGCTAAATGTCTCGGGTGCAAATATGCAGATATGTCCAGGCATGTGCAACCTCTCTCAGGTGTAACAGTACTGAATGCTCTGACTGCTTTTAAAATGAAAACAGAATACTTCCTTGTTTTCTAGTGTCATATCTTCCTGTCGGCTACTGAGGGATGATCACGTTGCAGAATTAAGTATGTGACTACAATGTTACGGAACATTGAATTTTGACCTGTTTTCACACATGAGGCGCGTGTATATCCTGCCAAGTTGCTCAAGGTCTTTTTGAGAGCTTTTTCCTTGTAGGCAAACCTTTACGTCAGGAAAGAGGCCAAGTTTAAAGCCCTTTATTTACAGGAGAGTCAAGCTCTCATCCATCCCTAAGCTTGTTTGTGTCTGCACTCCGAAGAGTTTACTGGTGCATTTTCCACCTTGCTATGTAAGTAAAGAGCGTTTTATAGTGGTGAGCTGGCATAATACAGAATAATAACCCTTTCATCATGAAGTTTTACAGTGGTGCTTACTAGGAGTGTGCGATGATGACAAAAAATTTATTTAGTAGATAACGATAATTTGACTATTTTGCTGAGCGTGTTCTTGTGCTCATGTTTTGGCAGGTTTAGGACTGCCGTGGACCGCTGACTCCCAAAGCTTTTGATATTCTTCATATTCTGTGCGGTGGTTAGTTTGCAGTGGTAACAGAAATTCCAATAAGTTTAAATGTATGCCTTTTATGGGCATTTGTACCTTGATAAGGCCAATTTTTTTCTAACATAATTAAATGTGTACATTATCTTTTGTATCAAATTCTTAAAGGGGTTATATGACGTTGCTAAAAAGAACATTATTTGGTGTAATGCAATGTTTATGCGGTTTAAGGTTAAAAAAACACATTATTTTCCACATAATGTACATTATTGTTTCTCCTCTATGCCCTGCCTTTCTGAAATGCGTCGATTTTTACAAAGCTCATCGGTCTGAAAGCGAGGTGTGCTCTGATTGGCCAGCTATCCAGTGCATTGTGATTGGCCGAATACCTCAAGCGTGTGACGGAAATGTTACACCTCTACCATAATGTGATGCCATGCCAGCGACGAGACAAAACCAATGAAACCCATTATAAACGAAGCATTTGTTGCATCCAGTGGGGACATAATTACTGATTATAATGACTTATCCTGTATTTTTACACGTTGCGTTGTGTATCGTGCTGCGTAAACATAAAACCATGTCTGCATTTGTGATCGGAGAAATTACAAAAAAAATACAAGCGCTACTCTACACTGCTCAAAACTCACGTTTGAATCGTCAGTGGCAAATTATTTAAATATGAAAACTTACTTAAAGGCTGTGAGCACCAGACTGTCCTTGCAAATAGGGCTGTCACGATTATGAAATTTGGCTGATGATTAATTGTCTAAAAATAGTGACGGTTATTGCGATTAATTGTCTGTTTTAGGGCTTTGACGATTATCATGAGTTTTTGTCTGTTTTTATGGCTTTCATTATATAATTGATTAATTTAAGGGTTCCGTGAATAATTATGATATATTTTCATCTTTTTGAGTTATTATTTTGCAGTGTAAGGTTACATAGAGTATTCCAAATTCTAAGAATTTGCCAATACCGATCCAACACCAGCACAATTTTTTTTTCTACACCACTACAGAATATCATTACTGTGTTTGTGGAACTAATGGTCACTCTTTTAAACCCTTTGTTAAACGCAATCCACTAAATACTTCCTCATTACAGAGAAAAACTATATTTGAATAAAAATATATAAGCTATGAAATTAAACTAGCTGACTGTATAATCTAGCAGCACAAACAATATCTTGAAGAAAAAAATCTTTGGTGCACATTATATAATTTAAACATTATTCTGTTAACTATTTGTATTCTTACAAAATACATTCATGAATATAAGATAGAAATCATGAGAAAAATAAAAGGCTTCTAATAATCTTTCCGTTTGTGATAATTCCTTCCTTCCTTAAACTAAAGTATTATAATGGGAATATATCATCTTGGAGAGAGAGTTTTATGCTGACTGTCATAACTGAACGTGACGTGCTGTTTGAATACTCTGACACAGTTTAACTCTGAGTTCTTGTCATATTTTATTACCATTTTCTAAACTATAGCGAATAAACTGTGATAATGTGAGAAATGTTGAAGGTGTCTGAATACATTTTCGTTTGACTGTATCTATATGATAAATTAAGTTAACCAACTAACATTATACATACTCTTTTGATTTCAGTCCCCAGTATTTAAAAAAATTACAAATGCAATGAAAATATTGGTATCGGTACTCGGTATCGGGCGAGTACTGGAAAAAGTGGTATCGGTGCATCCATAGTTTTTGAATGATGAATGAATGATGCATTTATATAGCGCTTTATTGTGTATTGTTGTACACCCAAAGCACTTTACAAACATGTGGGGGGGGGGGGGGTTTATCTCCTCAACCACCACCAGTGTGCAGCATCCACTTGGATGAATATAAATCGCACACCCCTAGTTTAGACTGAATCGCAAGTTAGCTCCTCATATGCTTATTGTGACTGACTCAGTGTCTGCAGCCACTTTGTAAGACAGTTAGTCATTGACTAAAGGCTTTGACATTTGTCTCATCGTGAAAACGTTTAACCTTTGATAGAGCTGCCAAGAACTGTGATAACAGCTGTTTTGTTGATGGCCGATGACACTGGCGTTGATTTAAAGAGACAACATGAGTCACTATTAAATATACAACCATGTACAATGCATTATTATACATATATTATTAATGTTTTTGCTAGCACTCCACACTACATTGCTTTGGTATCTCTGCACTAAACAAGCTTATTTGTTATTAGTGTTGCACAATATACCAGTACGAAAAAGGTGTCACGATACCCTGCTTTCAAAAACGGTGTAATTCCTTATTTTTCTAGTACCGGTACTTTAAGAATGACATAGGTTTAATAAGAGCCACCTCTCTCAGACTGCATGCAATCATGAATTAAGATCTCTTTCACAAGTTATTGTGCTTCAACCGCCAACTACACACACAAATATGTTAATATCCCTGTCTTGGCTTATGTCTTAAGTGAACTTAAACAGCTGAGAAAGAAAACGGGTGTGTATCAAGAAATTGGATCTGTGCAGCTCTTGAAATGACAGCAGACTATTATTTCAGCTGCTGTCTGTATCTCTATTATTAATCAAACAACAGAAGAAAAAGAGAAAATCACTTACTGATCTTGACTGACTAATTTTGTAGCTTTAATAAGGATCAGTGTATATTTAATTCATACAGTGAAGACTATGCAGTGCATTACTTTTAACATTTTGATTACTTGATTCATTTTCTCTGTCTCGTACTTGAATACTGTTAAATAGACTTGCTATACCTAAAAATAAAATCTATGTTTTTGTTATTAATAACAAAGATAAAACAACAAAAATATAAGAAATAAGTGAAATAAGATTTTGGTCATATTTCCCACCCCTAGCTCATGCCCTCAAATGTAAGTCAAATGAGTGTGATTTATTTTGTGACAAGTGAACCTTTTCACCACCTGAGTTTGACAGGGCAATTGAGGCCAATAATAACCGTCTAATTTGGCTTTATCCTTTTAGCTAACTTACCAATGTTGCAAAGATCTATATTTATCTACCTTTAGATCTTCGCTGTATCATAGATAGATAGGTAGTTGCTGACCGTAGGCCTGTGTGGTGGCACTTGCACATACTGGTCAAGTGAGATATTATTATTATTTTTTTTTTTTAATTAATAAATTAATAGATGAAATAAAGAATTATAACGCCCATGTCTGTCTTCTATTATTCAATTACTTTTCCATATGTTATATATATATATATATACATCTCAATAACTCTCTTATGCTCACCAAGGCTGTATTTATTTGATCAAAAATACAGTGAAATGTTATTGAAATGTATAATGTTCTTTTTCCTAATATTTTTTTTAAAATGTAATTTAAATTTCCTGGGGTTTCAAAGCTTTTTGTGATGCCTAATTTTTTTTTCAATATTTTTTGATGAGTAGAATGTCCAAAAGAAGACATAAATCTTACTGTCATGTTCAATCAATTTTATACACCCTTTCTGAAGAAAATTATTAATTTCTTTCAAAATCAAATTTACTGACTCCAAACTTTTGAACAGTGGTGTCTATTGAATATAACCACAATTTATTGGAAATGCACCATGGTAATACAATGTTTTGTTTCATGTCACCAATTATATGACTATATAAACATGACTATAGTGTTCATGCTTGTTAATCATTCAGTAGCATGGCTATAGTACTTTTGTTTTTCTTTTATTCTTATTTTTTCTATGTATGTATGGTAGATTTCAACTGTCATTGTTTTCTGAAACACAGTAATACATGGTAGTACCATAATATTCTTTGAAATGCCTCAGAGTACCATGTAAATATCATGGTACTGTATGTCATTATGGTTATCATTCAGTACAATGGTATACAGTATATCAAAGTACCATGGTATTACCAGCTGATTGTACCATAGTAACAGTAAATGTTATACTTGTGAGTTTTTTGGAACTACGTACAATTAGTGTGACTGTTTTCCACGACAATTTTTGGCTTAAAAACGGTTGAGGATGAGGCTATTGAATCACTTGCCTTTCTCCTGTACAGTAGGTGTAAAGAGAAACCATCATGGCAGGCGACATGTTGTTGCTGATGAGAGGCCTAGCCAGGCTCGGCCAGGCCGTGATTGAGACCCAGGCAGGCTCTCTGCGTAGTAGTGGGTTCCAAGCTGTAAGCCAGAGCATGCAAATGACAGCTGAACAGGGCATGAGTGTGGCCATGCAGAAGATCCAGGTGGGTACCTCTATAAATGGTATTAGTTTCCATTATAAAATGGATAGTTCTGGCTATAAATTTAGATTGGATGAGAAATGTTTGATGCTGTTGTAAAATAGGCAATGTAGCTGTGACAATGCATCAGTTAAATTCTACAGTAATGAGACGGGTTGCTACAAACCATTGCTGTAAACAGTCCACTGTTATCACATTTTTTTGGTTGAATAATTATAGTAATATAAATTAGATTTATCAAATAGATTTTTTTTTTTTAATTGTATTTAGCAAGGATGGATTAAAGTGTCCCTATTATGCCATATTTAAGGTTGCTAATATTGTTTTATGAGTCTCCTAAAACAGGTTTACATGCATGCAAGGTCAAAAAACATGTTAGTTTTCTCAAAAATTAATTGAATTTTATCTCATTTCTAAATGATTCGTAAACGACTCGTGCGAAGCAGTTCAA
>NW_015505423.1:135571-135894 GCF_001515645.1 Sinocyclocheilus grahami
GTAACCCTTCGGGCAGGCATGTTGACATATTAAACCGTAAAGTGACATGATTTGCAGTTCAGATACAGGTTTATATAATGATAAACATAACATAACATTTCAGCCTTTAAACCAATTTTTAAGAAAAGGGATGAGTCAAATAAATTATTATATTAATTTAAAACAAATATAAATCTTACTGACTATCTCACATTTACAACTCTGCGTGTTTGCTTTGTAAAAGCATGGGTCGATTTTCGCATTGGTCTGAACTAAAACAGCAGATGGGCTTATTGAAAATGCAAATTCATTCTCTGCCACTAAGGCCCGGTTTACACTAGTGC
>NW_015505423.1:135904-136418 GCF_001515645.1 Sinocyclocheilus grahami
CAGTGACAACAAGATCGCAAATTCGAAAGTGAAGGCATCCGAAGCACGTGGCTTAACACAGCAAAAGAAACTCCCATTCACAAAATTCAAATCACAAATCACTTTCGTTTCCATATAACTATAAACTATGATAAAAGTTCATCAGCATGCATTGAATAATCCCAATGTTGCAGCACAAAAAAAAAATAAAAAAATTTGCGACCAAATCATGTGCTCATGCGACCAGCTGAGAAAGTTAGTTGCAAAAGAGCGACCAGTTGGAAGAATGAGTCTGGAGCCCTGTATAGGATATATAGTGCATGAAAAGCAAACTGATGCTCTTCTGTTTCTTTTGGTGTATGACTCCCCCCTTGTCTCCTATAAAAAGCACAATAATCGCGGTTAATAATTGCGGTTAGACGGTTATTTAATTATCGCGACAGGCCTACTTGCAAAGTTTGAATTGCCCCACTTTATAGAAACAAACACCGCATTGTAGGCTACTCTCTCAGGAAACAGTCCTCGTCCTCCATAA
>NW_015505423.1:136428-137288 GCF_001515645.1 Sinocyclocheilus grahami
TTTACCATATTTAGTGCAACACTTTTATTTGTTCCCCACAAAAAAAATGTTCACTAAATGTTTGGATTTCTAAAATTGTGCACTGATTTTTCTAGAATAACTTTTGCTGCAGAATTATCCACTAACCTAGTTTATGATAAATTTTTGTCATAGATTATAAATATACATAGGCCTATATTTTTTCATATTTGTTTATTTTTCTTTATATGAAGTAGTCTGTATCTAGTAGATTGTGAAAGAATGATTATCAGTTCCACACACAGAGTATATAATCAGTATATATCAGTTCCACACACATCATGTATAAATTCTACATTTATTTAAATGTGGGGAAAAAACTTCACTGGTATCGGATCGGAATCGGTATCGGCCAATACCGAACCCTAGATATCTGAATCGGTATCGGAGGCAAAAAAGGCAGATCGGAGCATCCCTAGATATAGCAGGACTCCAGACTGCAACCATATTTTCTGCCTGTGCGACTAAATTTTGTGTGCGGTCGCACTGGCGCGACCACCGGGTTGGTCAACTCATAAGCGTGCAAGCACTGTCACCGTTAGTTTTACTTTTCTTTTTGTTTTCATTTTTGAAAAACGTTTTATCTTTGCTGTTTACCTCACATTACGCTATGGAGGCTCTCTTTTATTTATTTATTTGATTTCTCAGCGTTTGCTAAACGTTCTGTAATTTATTAGTCTGTATATAATACAGCATGTGGTGTGTGCCATGCGTTTTATTCGTTTTGTTAATACTACGTAATACAACGTTTTGTAAGCTAGTTTGTCATCGTATCTTACTGACTTATTGTTGTTGTGTTTTTAATTAAGAATAACAATGAATCCATCTTTTGTTTTAGTCTT
>NW_015505423.1:138641-139599 GCF_001515645.1 Sinocyclocheilus grahami
TTGCAATCTTACTGATATTTGGAGAAAAAAACCTGAACTCTGTGTTTTAAACTCTATCATATTATATAAATATATAAAAGACAAGTCATAAGGGGGCATATTGTATTTTGGAGGAATTCTAAATATATTTTAATTGACACGCAGTGAAAGCGTGAACTAAATGTGCTCAAACTGTAGTTTAACGTACATCTCATTGTATGCGTGCACTCTCTGGGTGTGTTTTTGTTTGGTTTTTGCTAGGGATGCACTGATACTGGTATCGTATCGGGCCCGATACTGAGCTCCTGTACTCATACTCGTTAAAATGCCCCGATACAAAACACAGATACCACATAGCATGTGATAAGTGCCATATTCAGACAAAGAAACACTGACAACAGACAGCAGAATGGAGTTATTAGAGATTAAAGATGTCTACGAAGTATATGTATGCAATGAATATAAAACATTCAGTATTAATGCCTGTATAGCTGATTTGCGCCAGCTGGTAAGTAAATCACGCTGAGTGGATTGAGCGTGTGGCGGCGCAGATGTGTGAGCTTGTCGAGTGAATATCCCTTTCTCACAGACATCACTGGAAAGTTTGTAGTTCGGTCGGATATGTCAAAAAGAAGTAAGTAAAACAATGCACAAGCTACTTAATGGTAGGGAGGGAGAGAGAGAGCGCGCACTTCTGTTGTGTGATCTATATTGATGTTCGCTCACTTAGCACGCATCATTTGGATTAAAACTAAATCGTAAATATAAGACCATTTATAGGGGCATTCACTATAAACGTCATTTATTTTTACCCTTAAGCATACACGTCTTTCTGGCGAAAGTGAAACTAACAGCCTGTGTGAAATGCGCTAGGTTGTACTGTACTTGTACCTCTCATTCTGCACCAGTACAAATACGTGTGTGCGTTGCGTGCGTTTTGCTTGCTTCATGAGTGTTTCTGCAGTATATGAGTGGCTTT
>NW_015505423.1:140700-140989 GCF_001515645.1 Sinocyclocheilus grahami
CTACGCATCAATTTCTCTTCCCTTTGTGCTTTGCAGTTTTAACACAAAGCACTTACAATGTGCGCACATTGTAAGCGTTTCATGCTCATCGACTGTCAACCCTCTACATTGTGAGTAAATCACTCGCATATGCGACTAAATCTTCACTCTGGGCGACTAAATGATGTTTAATATTAGCCAATGGCTAATCAATTCTCAGATTTTACTCGCCAGTGTGTGAGTTGGAGGCTGAGTATATGATTAGCACAGATATATTTTCACTCACAGAACACTCTGACTGAGCACTTCA
>NW_015505423.1:141401-142427 GCF_001515645.1 Sinocyclocheilus grahami
TGCGTTTTTATATTGTTCTTATTAGTAGAATTCGTTTAATAATAATAATAATATCTTATCAGTATATTATTGTTCGTTTTTTTTTTTTACAGGAACACTGAATGACCAAAAAAAGCCTAAGTCCTAAGTTCATGGTTACCAAGTTTTAATTAGAATTACTAAACTTCTATTATTAAATAATACTTGATTATCATATTATACTGCTTGACTGACTGATATTAAGAGTGTTCTTTCAGATATTTAAAAAGCTGTACCATTTTACAAACATTATATATGTTTGTAAAATGGCATAACTTATGTATGTATATATATATATTAGTATTTCAGTCTGGCGAGTAAACAAAAAAAATATACTAGCCAATTGCGATTCAATGCCAAGGTCCGTTGAGGCTTGACTGTATAAAAACAGTTCGTGCTGCACTGTATTTGTTTTGTCCTATCGTATCTATCATATGTTGTTGCCTTATTAAAAAATATGCTATACATTTAAAATAAATGTATTTTAATTTTATAGTATATTAGGGATGTAACGATTACCGGTTTTACGATAAATCACAATAAATGCCCTGACAGTTAGTATTACCGTTTAAAATTTAATTATCATCAAAACTGTGTTTGATTATCGCAATTTTGAAAACTCGCGGTAAATCCTGTCCAGCCAACATCAGTCTGACGCAGAAGCAGCATGCAGTGTTGTTGTTGTTTTTTGTACTAGATGAAATAGTGGAAGGCAGTGACAGCGCTCGGGAGATTTTTCAGCCATCTAAGAGGACCAAATCGGTGGTCTGGTCGTATTTTGGCTTTTACAAGAGTCCTGAAGGCAATTTAATCGAGGACGGTCACCCTGTCTACCGATCTTGCAAGAAGAAAGTAGCTGCAAAAGGGGGAAACGCATCAAATTTGCTCAGTCATCTTCGTGACCTCCACCCAGTTATATATAGCGAATGCAAGGTAACTTTTACCTCAATATCAAAACTAACTGTGCAAATAATTGGACAAAAAATATTGATTAGAGATTAAATATTT
>NW_015505423.1:144635-145710 GCF_001515645.1 Sinocyclocheilus grahami
AGGCATGATGAAGCGGATATCGTCCTCTTTTGGAAGGCCAAACAAAGTAGTTTCACTTTCACAACGAAACACAAAGCGTCTCCACGACATGATACTACATGTATACATCAATACTACAGCGAGAATCAAAGTTACGCCTTCTTTCTTTGCATATATATTTGGGTGGCGTTATGCAAATCTTCCCACATCGTGGCGTAGACATGTGGGGGCGTGTTAGAATGAGCCGTTTTACATAGGCGTGGTTGACTCTTAACTTATCTCTTTGGATTTGAGACTTTAGTCTTTGCAACTTTACAGATCTTCTTTATGCACCAAGAGCTTGTAACACTCCAAAGAGAAAGGAAAAATTTAAATCGCATCATATGACCGCTTTAAAATGAATCAATAAATTTAAATAGTAAGACACTATAGGGCTGTTACCAATCAAATGAAGTCAGTATCAACAAAATTTGTGTTTGCAATGCAGAGGTGGCACATAATCGGCATCTGAAGTGGCATTTAGATGCATTTACAGACTGTTTAATGCGGGACGTGAATGCAGTTAACCTGCAGTTACAAATGCATAAATAATAAAAAAAATTTAAAAAAACGTTGAATACTGATATTTGAAGTGATTTTGGGGAAAAATGGAAAATATACTTAAATGTAAGTCAGTAGGTGGTGGCAAATCACTGCATGAGTGAGTCATTGACTCCTTGAATCATTCATTCAACCGATTCGCTCAAACAGTTGATTGATTCAGTAACGAAACACCACTGTGTGTTGCTCAGAGACGCAAAACTGTTCTACTGTGGCTTTGTTTGAAACTATTTTCGTTGACGAACTTGTGTCTAAAATGTAAGTCCATTTATATTAACTTCTTGTTTATTGGACTGTTATAAATATCACTTTTGCAATCTTACTGATATTTGGAGAAAAAAACCTGAACTCTGTGTGTTTTAAACTCTATCATATTATATAAATATATAAAAGACAAGTCATAAGGGGGCATATTGTATTTTGGAGGAATTCTAAATATATTTTAATTGATACGCAGTGAAAGCGTGAACTAAATGTGCTCAAACTGTAGTTTAAC
>NW_015505423.1:149741-150375 GCF_001515645.1 Sinocyclocheilus grahami
TTTTTTTAAATTGTTGTATCATTTCACAATATTACAGTTTTTACTTTAATTTTGATCAAATACATGCAGCCTTGGTGAGCATAAGAGACTTATCAAATATATTTAAAAAAAATAATTTATTATAACAATAACAACAATATTAATTATATTGATTTGCTATTATGTATTGATCATTGGTAGTCTTTATCGTGTTGCTTTTAGAAAACACCATAAGCAGCAACAAGCCACCTAAAGCGGTTTTATTTTGTTTTTACCAAGGCCTTTCATGACTCATTGCTTTAGTGTTTTACGGTTACATGCATCTGTTATTCCCCAATTAATCACAGTATGGTTTTGTCTAATCCAGCATGCACATAATGGTGTTGGGTTACACCTCTGTTGTTTTTCCTCCACAACACACCTAAGGTATAATAACTCCAACAATACGATTATGCAAATGAAATTTAGGCCTACCTGGAGATTAGATTACTGCCTTCAGAGCATAGGCGCACAGTGTGTGCTGCCAAGCTATTTGTGCTATCAAAACCTCTGGAACTGATTGTGCATTTCATTTTCAAAGTGTTTTGAGATTTCCTTATCAGACATCAGAAATGCATACCTCATTGCTTATTATGAAATGTATTACATTGTGTCG
>NW_015505423.1:153775-154441 GCF_001515645.1 Sinocyclocheilus grahami
TTTGAAGAGTGCAGTTTGCTGCAAAAAAATTAAAATAAAAATGTTCTGTGTATCATTAAAAGTTTGTATTAGGAGTACGCTAACACATATATGACCACTAAACACCACTTTTGTTTTTATGTAGTCTTAGAGCGATCAAACAAATCACAGAATTTATAATAATTTTAAGTTAAGAAAATAGTACTTTTAAAAAAAAAAAGATACTTTGCAATTGGAATCACAACACATTGAAGCACTGTTAATGCGTCTTGTTCTCCACAACTGTCTATAGTATGTCTGTTCTTTATGTAGCTTAGTGAAAGAGCAAGAGAGCGGAAGGTACCGGTCACACGGCTTGGGAGACTAGCGAATTTTGGAGGTAAGGTTACTAAAATTATTATATATTTATGTATATGTACGTACAGTACTGTTAAAAAATTTAGAGCTGGTAAGATTATTTTAATGTTTTTGAAAGAAGTCACCTATGCTCACCAAGGCTGCATTATCTGATCGAAAATACAGTGAAACAGTAATATTGTGAACATTTTATTACAATTTTAAATAACAATTTTCTATTTGAATATATTTTAATTGTAATTTATTCCTGTGATGCAAAGCTGAATTTTAAGCAGTCATTACTCTAGTCTTCAGTGTCACATGATCCTTCAGAAGTCATCCTAATATGCT
>NW_015505423.1:154538-159797 GCF_001515645.1 Sinocyclocheilus grahami
ATCCTTGCTGAATAAAAGTATTAAAGGGAGGGTTCACCCAAAAATGAAAATTGTCATCATTTACTCGCTCTCAAGTTGTTTCAAACCTGTATGAATACAAAACTGTTGAACACACAAAAAAATATATTTTGAAGAATGTTGGTAACCAGATAGTTAACGGTAGACATTGACTTCGATAGTTTATTTTTTTTATATATACTATGGAAGCCAGTGGCTACCTTCAAATGTTTGGTTACAAACATTCTTTTGTGTTCAGCAGAAGAAAGAAACTCAAACCATTTTGGAAAGAGTAGAGGGTGAGTAAATGACAATTTTCATTTTTGGGTGAACTATTAATTTAAATCTTTAAAATCTTATTGACCCTCATGTGAGCAGACATTAAGTTCACATGGCTAGTTGAATATTTTACACATACTAACTCTCCTGTTACTGGACTCTTTCATTGGAGGAATAAATTAAGCATGGATTACACTAATTAGGGCATTTCTACAATGCAATTGGTAATTGAAAACCTTTGCTTTTGCATGGTGCATTCAAACCAACAAGCGAAGACCACAAGTCCCCTTCAGATTTTGCACAGCCTGTGTTGCCACCAAATATATCAAATAGACTTGGTATGTGTTGTCTAATTCTGAAAGACATTGTTTCTGGATTGGTATATTTGGCTTTCCAGACTGCTGTCCTTTCTGGTATTGTTGTTATTCATGCTCTGATCTAAGGCCTGTTCAAGAGAGTTGTGTCTCTCTCTCTCTCCTCAAACAGCATGCCAGTGCCAGATTGAGGGCTCAAGGTTAATCTGCATTTCTTTTAACCAGTAATATCGTAGACTCTGGCTGCCCCTGCTTTGGATTATGGGACAGAGCTTAACCCGGTCTGGGAATGTGCATCACCTGTTTCCCCTGAGATAAAGCGTTCCATTCTGGTGTGTAACTTTACCCGCTTTTGTTCTTCAAATGACAGTCTATCAGGGATTTTTCAGGGGACTAGTGCTGAATACAGTTGCAGGCAGCAAATGGATGGATATAGCCGAGGGCTTGGAGTGAAAAGTGCCGTCACATGGGAAAATTAAACACTGGTGGTCACAGTAGCTCTCTGTCACATGTTTGCTGCACGCTAGTTTTTCACTGACGTGCAATAATTGAGACGTTAAACATATATCTGCTCTCATCAGCTATTGGTGTGTGTGCACTGTGCATGCTGGGTGATATGTTGGAATCCTTGTTATCAGATTGAACTCTTATCCACCACCGTTACAAGAAAACATCTTTGGACATCTGTTTACTACAAGCCCATATGTGTATGCTTGCAGTGACCTGTACATATGACAGGGTACTTGCATTCAACATTCTCTAAGCCACTGAAGCATTTTGGGCTTGTGTGAATTTATAAGGGGAATGTGTTGACAAGTGTTTATGTCTTCTAGGGATCAAAGATACTGAGTCCGTTCAAGATGATTTATGTGGCATCCAGTTTGCAAGAGTGTGTTAATATTACATAGTGTCTAAGCAAATTGAGCAGCCATAAACATTACAACAAATTATTGTTAAATATTAAATTAAATGTTTAATTATTAATTAACATCAATATTATCGATATCATCCATTTTATTGATGTTATCATTATTATTCTTAAAGTATTTTATTATTATTATTATTGTTATTTTTAATAGACCTTTTTATTATTGTTAACAACAGCAAAAATAATTTAATATTTGTTGAAAGTAATAATAATATTAGTAGTATTTTGACTTATACTAACAGTAGACAATTTAGAGGAAACGTTATTTGTGTTTGAATATTGTGATTTGTATGTAGTTGTCGCATTTTAAAGTGGTCATATGATGCAGTTTCAAGTTTTCCTTTCTTTTTGGAGTGTTACAAGCTGTTTGTGAATAGATGAGATCCCTAAAATTGCAATGGCAGTTCCAACTTTGCAAGGACAATCTGGCTCACAGCCTGTAAGTACGTTTTCATATTTAAAGAATTTGCCACTGATGATTCAAACGTGAGTTTTAGAGTAGCACTTGTTGTTTGTCGTTTCTCCAATCACAAATGCAGACATGGTTTTGTGTTTACGCGGCGCGATACGTAACACGTAAAAAGACAGTATAAGTCATTATAATCAGTAATTATGTCCCCACTGGATGCAACAAATGCCTCGTTTGGGTTTTATTGGTTTTGTCTCGTCACACTGGGACACGGCATCACAGTATGGTAAGGGGCGTAACATTTCCGTCACACGCTTGAGGTATTCAGCCAATCACAACGCACTGGATAGCTGGCCAATCACAGCACACCTCGCTTTTCAGAACGGTGAGCTTTGTAAAACTCGACACGTTTCAGAAAGGTGGGGCATAGAGGAGCAACCATAATGTACAGTGTGTGGAAAATAATGTGTTTTTTGAACCTTAAACCGCATAAACACATTTCATTACACCAAATACACAAAATAATATTATTTTTAGCAACGCCATATGACCCCTTTAATGTGATAGATGTATCTGACCTTTGTCCCCACCTTGACCTCACTCCTGGACATGAGCTATCCAGTTCAACCGTTCTCTGGCTCCATTCTTCTGGCTCTCGTTGGATAGTTAAATATAGTGATTAATTGCATCTGAGAATAGTATCCATCACTTTGGCAGGCTTTCATGTGGTTGCGTTCTTCATCTCAATTTTAGTGACTGTAGGTAACCCTTAAATCAGTGCTCTAACAACTTTTTTGTTTTTAGGCAGCATGTTCATTTTGTTTACCTTGTGTTTATGTTCAGAAGCATACCCCTCTGTTTTTGTAATCTGAGACTTGGGCCCATAGTGTCCTTGGTCATGCTATCGGGCAATCGGAAAGCCATCTAAAGCACTCTGTTCCAGTGTGCAAATATTATGGTGATGTTTCTGAATTTAGAATAAGTAGCTATAATAGTATATGTAGTAATTGTAGTTCAAAATGTTTGGGTTGGTACGATTGGTTAATGTTTTTGAAAAATTTCTTATGTTTGCAAAGCTACATTTATTTGATCACAAATACACTAAAACTGTAATATTGTGACATATTATTGCAATTAAAAATTACTGTTTTAAAGGGGTCATATGATGCGATTTCAAGTTTTCCTTTCTCTTTGGAGTGTTACAAGCTGTTCGTGAATAGATAAGATCCTTAAAGTTGCAAAGACTAAAGTCTCAAACCCAAAGAGATATTCTTTATAAAAGTTAAGACTGGTCCACGCCCCCCTAAAACGCCTCATTTAAACACGCCTACATCACGATGTGGGAAGATTTACATAACGCCGCCCAAATGTTCACGCAAAGAAAGGCGGCGTAACTTTATTGTTGCTGCCACCGCCGCCGCCATGTTATAAAGACGCTGTGTGTTTCGTTGTGAAAGCAAAACTACTTTGTTTGGCCTTACAAAAAAGGACACGACTAGCAATCAGTGGTTAAGTTGTATTTACAACACCGTTCCAGAACAGTTCAACCCAAATATTCAGATGTGTGCAGCGCATTTTATGGAGGACTGTTTCCTGATCCTGGTAGAGTAGCCTACAATGCCGGCTGTTCTGACTCAGTTTGTAAGTACGTTTTCATATTTAAAGGATTTGCCACTGACGATTCAAACGCGAGTTTTGAGCAGTGTAGAGTAGCGCTTGTTGTTTGTCATTTCTCCGATCACAGATGCAGACATGGTTTTATGTTTACGCAGCGCAATGCAATCCAACACATAAAAATACAATAATATAATGGGTTTTCATGTTTTTGTCTCGTCGCTCTGGCCAGACAGGGCATCACAGTATGGTAGGGGCGTAACATTTCCATCACATGCTTGAGGTATTCAGCCAATCACAACGCACTGGAAAGTTGGCCAATCAGAGCACACCTCGCTTTTCAGAACGATGAGCTTTGTAATAATCGACGCGTTTCAGAAAGGCGGGGCATAGAAGAGCAACAATAATGTACAGTATGTGGAAAATGTGTTTTTTTTGTTTGTTTTTTTTACTTTAAACTGCATAAACACATTTCATTACACCAAATACACAAAAATAATGTTCTTTTTATGACCCCTTTAATATATTTTAAAATGTAATTTATTCTTGTGATTGCAATGCAACATTTCCAGCAGCCATTACTCCAGTCTTCAGTGTCACATGATCCTTCAGAAATCATTCTAATATGCTGATTTGGTGAAACATCTCTTCATATTAATGTTGAAAACAGTTGTGCTGCTTAATATTTTTGTGTAAAGTGTGATTCTTTTTTTTCAGAGTTCTTTGAATAGAAATTTCAAAATAACAGCATTTATTTGAAATGGAAATATTTTATAATATTTATAAATGCCTTTACTGTGACCAATTAAGGCATTATTCTAGTAATTTCTTGGCTTGCTAGTAATTTCTTAAGTCTTAATGAGAGTAAGACTGAAATGATCTTGTTTGGTTCAAGTGATCACAGCATTCATGATGTTGATCTCGATACTCTGTTACATTACAGTAACACCTGTGTTCGGAATCTGGGGGTTTTGCTTGATAACAGTCTTAAATTTAATAAGAAGATATGTGCTGTGGTTAGGTCTTGTTTCTATCATCTTCGTCTTTTAGCAAAGGTTAAGCCCTTTTTATCTGGTAAGATTTTCGAAACTGTCATGCATGCATTTGTAACATCTCGACTAGACTATTGTAACTCTTTGTACATTGGTGCCTCTCAGACATGTGTGACACGCCTACAGTTAGTTCAAAATGCCGCAGCCCGGCTCCTCAAAGGGAAGCGTAAAAGTGATCATATCACACCGGTTCTGATTTCACTTCATTAGCTACCTGTCAAATGCAGAATTGATTTCAAAGTTTTGTTATTTGTTTTTAAGTCTTTGCGGAACCAGGCACCACAGTACCTATCTGAACTACTGCATCCTCCTTCTCAGTCTAGATCACTTAGATCTAGGGACTCTGATATACTATATGTCCCTAGAACCAGACTTAAAAATAGGGGTGATCGCGCATTTGCGGTCATAGGTCCTAAATTATGGAATAGTCTTCCAGCCTACATCAGATCCGCCCAAACTTTGTCAACTTTTAAATCCGCCTTGAAAACGTACCTTTTTTCCGTGGCTTTCAATATCCCTTGACTCGTATTGGCATTAATATATTTTGATTCTAGCTTTTCTCCTCTTATTTTATATGTATGTGTATTGATGTGTATGTATATGTATATATACTGTGTGTATATATATATATATATATATATATATATATATATTTGTTTTTGTTTT
>NW_015505423.1:160036-176305 GCF_001515645.1 Sinocyclocheilus grahami
ATGTATATGTATATATATTGTATATATATATATATATATATATATATATATATATATATATATATTTGTTTTTTTTTTAGGCTTTTATTTATTTTTATAATTTTATTGTTTCTCTAGTGCTTAAATGCTTTGTGTCATTATTGTTTGTTTCTTTTAGCCTTGTAAAGCACTTTGGTCAACACCAGTTGTTTTTAAATGTGCTATACAAATAAACTTGTATTGTATTATTCCTGAATAAATCTATTAATTTCATCTTTCAAAAAATATCGCACTGAACTTTTTTTTTTATCCTATACTTATTTTTGATTGGAACTTTTACTTCCTGGATTGCGCAAATATGTTGATTAGTATATGCATGCACAATGGAATGCAAATGTTATCTTTAAAAAGAGAAAATGCAGTACAGTGCTTCAGACGTTGCAGTTGTTGAGAACCCTGGCATGGTCCTTGTGCTTTCCTGTAGTGCTTAAACTCCTGCAGCCATAAAGAGACATAAAAACAGGAACCTGTTTAATCATCAACCACAACTGACCTAGAACTTCCTCAGCAGTTTTAATGAAAAACGTTAACGGGATAAGAGTCAGCATCAAAACTACATGTGTTTCTGTAAAGCGTGTTAATACTTCTTGAAAAAAACACCAGGGTGAAAACATGTCGGCCCCATTTTTTGCAGGTTTACACTGAGGTTTAGTTTCACTGCTTGATTTACAACTGACTTGAAGCCCCTCCCAAATTTCTCAAAAGCAGAAGTGTTGTATAATTACAAAATTACATAACTACTGAAGATTGCACCAAAACTTGTTATTGATTCTCAGCTCTGCCACAGCAAATGTGTGCTGATCACAGTGGTTTGGAAATGCTATTTTGGTGTTTCCTTTTGTCAAGTTGACATTATACAGCTCCAGTGTTGTAGTGGGTATTTTTCACAAATCAGTCTAATTGATACAGCTAATTTTTTAAAAAGTTTTGTTTACATGGTGCTGATTTTAGGTGTGACAATGACTGTTTCAGTATTTAACTTCTGTACATTTATGGACCATTTACTTTCTGTTTTTTTAATCTCTTGCAGGTCTTGCTGTGGGTTTGGGTATTGGAGCTTTGGCAGAAGTGGCAAAGAAAAGCCTGAGATCAGAGGAGAAGAATGGTAAGACAATTGCATTAACTACTAGAATTGAACTGTACGGTTACAATTAGGATCATTACAATGTATTGTTATTAGGTTTTTATTTTTAGTCTGGTTCTCATGATAGCACCTGGAGAGACAGTGTGACCCATTAAAGTATATGCACTGCCAGGTTTAGCACTGCTGAGTGAAGCACGTCAGTGAATGAAATATCACTTTTGTGTTTTGCTCTTAGAACAGCAAAACGTTCATTAGAACATTTTATTGATTATTGAGATGTTATCTGGCATAGTGTGATTACAAGTGATAAATTGCATGCTATTAGAGTTTTTTGTTTGTTTTCTTTTTGGACTTTAAACCATTTCATTAACAGAGAGATAGTGAGTGAGGAGACAGGAAAGAATTGTGGGTATTTATGATAAACACATGTGCACTACCTACCAGAACCCACAGCAACCCTTATCTTAACCAGTGTGCATCCTTTATAGCAGTGAAAAGATCTTTACTTTTTTTTCAGTACAAGCAGTACTGAAAATCTAGAGTGTGTACAGTATTATTTACTCTTAGACAGGAGAGCACCATTGCTTGGTGCACCAAACAATGTTTGCTTAAATTGGACTGTATGTATAATAATATACACACAGTAACATTTACAGTGTGTCCTGGTCTAAAGTGCACTTAAATTAGGCTGCTGTCAAGGCTGAGAGGCCGTTTTAATGTAGAAATGAGCCGTTAAAATAT
Source organism: Sinocyclocheilus grahami (assembly GCF_001515645.1). NCBI lineage: Eukaryota > Metazoa > Chordata > Actinopteri > Cypriniformes > Cyprinidae > Sinocyclocheilus > Sinocyclocheilus grahami. The sequence goes on from NW_015505423.1 coordinate 161,901, forward strand.
TTATATGCATCTGTGTAATTGGAATGAAAAATGCCAATACATTATTGAAATGTAAAAGTTTGTCCTTCATTCTTGAAATGTTTCACCTCGTTCACCGCTTGTGCATGCAAATATGTGCACCCCTCCCATCATCCAGGATCTCTCAGCTCAACTTCAAATCTTCTTATGGAACAGAAAGAGCTTTAGTCGGACATATACACTGCCACTGTTGTTTTGGCATGTTTAAAGGCAACGTGAAACCGCATTTGCTGCATGCCTTTGTCGTGAAGGTTTAGAATGTCATAAAATTTTAATTAAAGATTATAAACTCAAACATATTTTATTTTGTTCTTTTATTTTACTTTGCAGAGGTGAGTTATTAAGCTTTAATGCAGAATTCTGAATGCAAACTAATTTAATATGATTTAATTTATTTGGTGTCCCTTTTTATAAAAAAAATGTTTTAATGCTTAATTTATTTTTAGTATTTAGGGTTGTCTTTAAATGCAGTATGTTTTACTTGTGAATGTTATATTTTGTTTTGTTTTTTGTTAAAAAGACATAGTCTTTGACTTCAGGGCTGTAATAACATGTTCTCAATTTTCAGATTAGGTAAGTTTTTTTATTTATTTATTTTTTTATTTTTTTTCCCCCAGTAACCAATTCTCAAAATTACTTTAATTTTGAATATTGGGTTAAAAACTTTTTAATTATTTGAAAAGTGTCATTGAAAAATGCTAAAAACTCTAAATGCTCGAAGCTTTGTTCAGCACATTAAGAGAATACTAGATTCCTGTTAAACTGGTCATTTGCAGATATTTCATGGTTTAGCTTGCATTATGTCAGTCTGACTGCATATCGGAACTCTTGAGTGTAAATGTGTTCTGAATACAGCGGCCTGTAACTAGATCTTATCTATGTTTATTTTTTTATTTTTTTTTTATTTTTTCCCCAGTAACCAATTCTCAAAATTACTTTAATTTTGAATATTGGGTTAAAAACTTTTTAATTATTTGAAAAGTGTCATTGAAAAATGCTAAAAACTCTAAATGCTCAAAGCTTTGTTCAGCACATTAAAAGAATACTAGATTCCTGTTAAACTGGTCATTTGCAGATATTTCATGGTTTAGCTTGCATTATGTCAGTCTGACTGCATATCGGAACTCTTGAGTGTAAATGTGTTCTGAATACAGCGGCCTGTAACTAGATCTTATCTATGTAGACACCCGACGTGCAGGATAATGATTACCTTTGACCTCATCATCACATCCAGGAATAGCACTAATGTCCTCACAAAAATAATGAAGACCCCGATCCAGTAGTTTGTGGGGTTTTGTTTACATGGACAAATGGTTCTCAGCAACACAGACTCTCTTTTTTGTTTCAAATAGCACATACAGTGGTTGTCTGAGATTTTTGAACATCTGTATAAAAAACACGGATCCATTTGTCCCATTAGGCATTACTGTGTTGAATATTTTTGTTTTTTAAAGGAATAATTAATCCAATAATATACATTTGCTGAAATTATACTCTCCCTCAGGCCATCCAAGATGTAGATGAGTTTTTCTTCATCCGAGCAGATTTTGAGAGATTTAGCATTACATCACTTGCTCACCAATGAATTCTCTGCAGTGAATGGGTGCCGTCAGAAGGAGAGTCTAAACAGCTGATAAAAGCATCATAATAATCCAAAAGTAATCCACATGAATCCAGTCCTGCATGTTTATAATACACAAATTCTTCAAGATGTTTTTAAATTCAAACCATTGCTTTGGGGCTAAAAATATGAGCCTTCTATCCATAATACTTTCTCCAATAAAAATGTTATCTCATCTAAATAAGGAGAGAAATATGCACAGATCAAGCACCATTTATAAGTTAAAATCCAAGTAAGTTCTAAACAAATATGTTGGTGGATTTAAAGTTAAAACATGTTAATGATAGATTTGTTTCTCATAAACATACAGCTTTTTGCTTCATTAATTGACTGAAGTTGTGTGGATTGTGATTTATAATTTATTTTTTAATAAACCAACTGTTTGAACTTTCATTCTGATGGCACCCATTCACTACAGGGGATCCATTGATGAGCAAGTGATGTAATGCTAAATTTCTTCAAATCTGTTCCGATGAAACAACAAACTCATCTACATCTTGGATGGCCTGACAGTCAGGAAATTTACATTTTTGGGTGAACTATTCCTTTAAGTTGTATATTCAGTCCAAATTGTTGACAGATTCTTGTCATTTCACATAGGTGAAAAGAAGGCCGTTTTGGACAACAGCCCCTTCCTTTCGGAGGCCAATGCAGAGCGTATCGTCAGGACTTTGTGTAAAGTGCGTGGCGCGGCCCTCAAGCTCGGCCAAATGCTCAGTATACAGGGTAAGAGAATGCTGTTTGTACTGTATATAACAAGTCACCACATTAGACCAGGTCACTCCTCAAGGATTTATTAGGGCCATTGAGGCGTCCTCCATGACTGATAGAATTCAAAACCCATGGCTGCTTCCAGTGTTGGGATGGTTGTAAGTCATGGCCGCTCTCAAGTTAGACTGGTACGTGATCGAGGCCTGTTTCGGGTTTACAGCCTGATGATATGAGTGACTGTAATCCTCTTACAGAAAGGTGCAGAGAAATTGGAGAGGCAATTTATTTCCTCTCTGATATGCAAATGTCTAAAGTAACCTCATGTGTTCTTCCTGCGTTATTTTCCACTCAGTGGTGGAAAATGGATGCTAACTTTTCTGCTTGCTGACTGTTTAGGGTCCTCAAACACTACCAGTCTGGACACACTTGAATTAGTTTGTTCTCGTGATCCTAAAGATCTTTTTATCAAAAGGGTTACACTATCTTCTAACTAGTCGAACTGTACTGTAAATAACATAGATAACAGAGACGATTTGCTTTCCAGTTCATAACTCTTGAAAAGTTGCCTGTTGTTGCCTCACGTCTTTGAATCCTTCTATCTGCATTGACCAGCAACTCAAACATTGTCTGACTTCTTCTGTGACAAAAATGGCTCTCTTTTCTGTGCAAATATGTTGATTATTTCTGGTAGGCATGTGAGGTCATTTTCCCCCGCTCTGTGTGCATTAGTGTGTATTGGAAAGTGAGAACAAAAGCATCTGTATCTGTGTCACCTGATCAAGAATGCAGCTACTATTGTAGCACGGCCTCCCTGCATGACATTTCCAAACCACGGCCACTGCTCATGCACTGGACTCATGCACCGCATCATTCTCATTAAGATAGGCAGTATTTTGTAAGCTGCAGATCCCTACGACTGGCAGTGAAAGACAGCGACAGCGCTGGCATCGGCAAGGCTCAAAATAAGCCCACAGCTATGCCAGAAACGTGACCTATATGCTACTCCTCAGGAAGTTTTGAAAGGACAGCACAATGTCCAAACTGAAGTGTTGTTCTAATGTTGGTTATGAAACATATGATTTATTGACACTTGATTTCTCGAACCTCCTTCAGGAAAACTAGTCCCGTCTGAATAGGGTTTTAGTAGCCCACATTCCTCAGCAACCGTATCAGCTGAGAAAATGTGAGGTCATCTGACTAATCTAGGTCAAAGAAGTGAACCGGGATAAAAACCATGGCAACTGTTAAAAATAAGCTTTTTTTTTAATAGTCACTTTTGATGTACATAGATGCAGTCAAATTGAAAATCTTCGATACTAGAAGCCTTCAACACTCTAGCACAGGGGTGCCCAACCCTGCTCCTGGCGATCGACTATCCTGCAAAGTTCAGCTCCAACCCTAATCAAACACACCTGAAGCAACTAATTAAGGTCTTCAGGATCACTTAAAAATTAAAGGCAGGTGTGTTTGATTAGAGTTGGAGCTAAACTTTGCAGGACAGTCGATCGCCAGGAGCAGGGTTGGGCACCCCTGCTCTAGCAGTTCTGCATTTCACTGGGATTGGATCAAGCAAGTTGTTGTTTAGCTCTCTCTCTCTCTCTCTCTCTCTGGCTCTCTCTGGCTCTCTCTCTCTCTGGCTCTCTCTCTCTCTCTGGCTCCTTAAGACTTGAGACCATCTCTAAAATCCTGTTTACATGTTTGGATTGACTGTGCACTGCAGCCCAGTAAACATGCAATATGACAACAGATTTATTAAGGAATAAGCAAGATGAAATGCAAGACCATTTTGTATTGTTGGGCATTTGCAAACACTCTTTTTATATAAGAACTTTATGTGAAGCAGAAAAAACAGGCCCCCGTTATACTTGGAATCAGCATCATCTGCCTTGAGTGATCCAATCATAAGTGGGCAGCATTAAATGCAAAGTGATCCAATCATTCAAACCACATTCAAAGGTCAGGAAAGCATTTGACCACATCACGTTTGTTGTGTAAACACTAATGTGTCCTAAACAACAGCTACTCACAGGGACACCTGCTCACCTATCAGCGAACCTTTGCTCGTAACATGGCCCTGAGAGGCCATTCTTTACAGTGATTTTGACCATGTTTATACATGCATCATATGTACCATATAAATCACATTTGTAAGTATATTAAACATGTATTTAAAGGAGACATATTATGCCCATTTTTATAATATGTAATATAAGACTCTGGTGTCCCCAGAATGTGTCAGAATATGTGAAGTTTCAGCTCAAAATACTCCAAAGATCATTTATTATAACATTTTGAAAAATGCCTATTTTGAGTGGAAGCAGAAACCGCTGTTTTTTGGGCCAGTTTCTTTAAATGCAAATGAGTTGCTGCTCCCCACCCCCTTTTCCAGAATAGAGCTGTGCCATTACAGCTCGTACCTGCTAAAAATATCTGTTTTGGGTCTGATTAGCATGTTTATCGCACTGAAATCATGCGTTTTAAATCATTTGAGTTTAAACTTCTGATACATGGTTTTCTGAGCACACACGGACAGAAAGCGGCTATCACAGCATGTGAGTACTAAACTAAGTTCTCATTCACACACAAGTGTTCTTAAATCAGTATACATTTATTTGAGATGCAAAAATAATATTTTTGAAGAAATTTATCTTAAATTTGTTTTATGTTTAAAACAAAAAAATAAAAATCTGCTATTAGAGAGAAACTTGCTTTCCCTTTGAATGAAGTTTAGTTTTCCTAGCCCATTGGTACTTTTTTCTTATTTTAGGGAATAAATTTGATAATTTCTCAGAAAAGAAAACTTTCTTTTAATAAAGCCATTTTGTGTCTCAAGAAAATATACCATACATTGATTTAAGAATTTCAAAAAATATTGAGGAAGAAAATTACTTTGCAATGCAGAAGTGTGCTGCTAACATACATATATATATATATATATATATATATATATATATATTTTGATTGGTGTTGTAGGTAAATACACTACTGATCAAAAGTTTGGGGCCAGTAAGAATTTTTCAAAGAAATTAATACTTTTATTGAAATACTTTCAGCAAGTATGCATTAAATTGATCAGAATTGACAGTTAAGACATTTATGATATTCCAAAATATTTCTGTTTCAAATAAATGCTGTTCTTTTGAACTTCCTATTCCTCTAAAAAAAAAATTGTAATCAATTTCCACAAAAATATTACGCAGCAATATAATAATTACAATATGAAATGATTTTTGAACAATAAATCGGCATATTAGAATGATTTCTGAAGGATCATGTGATACTAAAGACTGGAGTAATGACTACAGAAAATTCATCATTGCCATCACGAATAAATTACATATTTTAATACAAAGCAGATATTTTAAATGATAGTATTTCACAATATTACTGTTACCTTTGATTAAAAAAAAAAAAAAAACTTTACATTTATACCATACAACATTTTATCATATAAATGTAACATTTATATTAACATCCTACCAACCATAAACTTTTGAACCATAGTGTATGTACAGTATATATTTATTTTATTTATTGAGTTTGAGTATTTTGTACAGTAAATCAAAAGTAAGTATATTGTTTTGGCTTCATCTCTTAGGTGTGTTTTTTTTGTTTGTTTTAATAATCAAGCTGTTCTTCAATCCACAGGTTGCTTTGCTGGACTTTGGTGCAACAAGAGGGTTTGATGAGAGTTTCACTGATGTTTATATTGAGGTAAGACATATAAAATTGGAAGTAAACATTTAAATGGCTATTTTATTTCTTTAACTGATTGCATCTTCCAGATCATCAAGGCTGCAGCAGATAACGATCGGGAAGGAGTGCTGAAGCGATCCATAGATATGAAGTTCTTGACTGGTTACGAGTCTAAGGTAGTGTATATACCAGATATTTTTGTTTTAAGCTACACATACGACAGTCATGTTAACACAACCTCTTCTCCTCATTCAGGCCATGGTGAACGCCCACGTGGATGCGGTGATGATCCTGGGTGAGGCTTTTGCCGCCAAAGAGCCATTTGACTTTGGATTGCAGAGCACCACGGAGCGCATCCACAACCTCATACCCGTCATGCTGAAACAGCGCCTCATCCCTCCACCCGAAGAAACCTACTCCCTGCACCGCAAAATGGGTGGCTCCTTCCTCATCTGCTCCCGCCTGAATGCTAAGCTATGCTGCAATAACATGTTTAGAGAGGCCTACAGCAATTACTGGAGCAATAAGAAGAAAGGTCCAAGCCAGTGACACAGGGCTTTTTAAACAAGAGAAACTTGGATAAGCACAAAATGCTCTGGCCAGTCACTCAAATGTAAACGAACGGCACTTTTGTCTCAATTGTCTCAACCATACCGTCATACATGTTTTTGGCTTTTGTTTTCCCTTTTGAGTGTGTTAATGGGAAATCATGTCCATGATTATCCATGGTCGTGTGGTGCAAAGAATGCTATTCAAACGAATGTATCTGTATGCCTATGGAAATTCCTATAACGGGGGAAAGTTGGTTACTCATCAGGCGTGGCGATTGGCTGTAGAACATTTCATAACCAAGCCAACAGTTTTTTCCAGGTTGCCGGACTACGCTTGTGAGGACCGTCTCACTAAATCAGTATATTAACTGTTTGAGAAAGCATTAATGTTTATTTTTCTTATTTCGGTTTGTGAATATTGTGCACAATATTGGCTAAAGTATGATAAAGGGAAGTTCCTGAAAGAAAAGCTCGGTAATCAGTGCAGGTTTTGATGTACCTGCTACAGTCACTTACGTGTTATCAGTGTAGGTTGGCTACAAGCTAGCTTGTAAAACTACCACAACTACTTAGTCATAATCCATTTTAAAAAGCTAGGATCTTAATAATATCACGTCTCTGATCTGTGAGATGTACATGAATTTAAATGTGTCTACATGAAGGTGAGAACGTGAAAGCATTATGGTTTGATATCAGAGCATTGATGAAAAAGGTGTTTTTCTAATGTTCCTGCTATTGGCTTTCTTACTAAAAAAAAAGTGATAAAATTATCTGAATATATTAAATTTTTGGAATCAACACACCAGTCTTAAATGTTTATTAGCAGGCTTGTTATTTTTGTCCACTTATATGACCATATAACAAATACATTGAATTGTCATTTTCAGCGTTTGACAGTTAAAGCATTTGATGCTAGGCCTGTTTACTTGTACCGGTTTAAGACAGACTGAAGTTTGATCATTGCATTATTATTTGCTGGACACACAAGAAGACCATGGTACGAGTCATGGAAGAGCACATTAACATGTTCCACAATGTTCAATGTTAACCTTAACAAAAATTAGCTACTTTCCTCTAAAATACAATATTAAGATGTGAAAACTAGTTGAACATTGTTTTAATTTATAATTACCTGAAATTTTCTTCAGTGCTTCTTCAATGTCAGTTCCAGCTCGTGAGACCACAGGACAGAAGACCAGTATCAACTGACAGTCCCGTAATTCACTTTCTCGAACTCCCTTAAGTTGTGCAAGAATGTGCCTGTCAGTTCCCAAGGTTTGACCGCACACAAGTGGAAGCACTCTAACTGAAGGCTCTGCAAAAAAAAAAAAAAAAAAGGGCGTGTATGAAAAGTGGGGGCCCAAAATTGTGAGACCACATTGATTTTTAATTTTATTTTAACCTTGAGTTATGCCATGAGTTTAATTATTAATTGAAATATTTAAGGTTTTTCAATTCAACTTTTTACTCCAATTGTTATGTTTGTAATAAAAACTTATTTTAGAAAAATGCTAAATGGAAACACTTTCACTAGTGCTTTCTAATTTCAGGACTCCACTGTAATAATGCAAAAATACATTTTTCTAATCTCTTATTCAAAAAACAACAAAGTTAAATTTGAAAAAATGTGGTTTTGAGCCCTTGGATGAAAGGGCATGTACTCTAACTCTTACTCACCAAAAGTAGTCTATGGTTGGAGAGGTCATATCTTTTTGGAATGAGCTTGGAAATTTTCTCCTGCTTGACGTTCCCTCTGTATCCCAGTCCTCTTGTCTAGCTGATGCCTCAGTGAAACTGTTCAAGACCTCAATGTACGGTTTCAAAGATGCCTGTGCTGTTTTGAGCTGATCCTCCACTAATCTAAAAGCTCGAAGGGATTCCTTCAAAACATCCTGTACAGCGGCATCATCTAGGAAAAAGTCGTAAGACTACTATGAAGCATGCCTTTTACAAAGAGAACTCCTTTGGTTCTCTGCTACAACTGAAAATGGTAGATTTGTAAGTCATAAGTAACTCACTGCTTTTGTGCATTAAATGCTTCAGTGCACCGGCAAATGTTTCTAGGCCAGGTCTAAGCGAATCCTTTTAAGAATCAAATAATGAATAATTACAGATGAATACTCTATCTATTATATAAACAAATACAATTTATGGAGCATGCACATATGCATGCAATTTACTCAGTTTACATTGTATTTGGTTTCTGTAACATTTTACTGTTAAATATATAAAATTACCCCAAAAAGTCACAATTAATATTATATTACTTGGTTCTCTGCTACAACTGAAAATGGTAGATTTGTAAGTCATAAGTAACTCACTGCTTTTGTTTTTGTGCATTAAATGCTTCAGTGCACCGGCAAATGTTTCTAGGCCAGGTCTAAGCGAATCCTTTTAAGAATCAAATAATGAATAATTACAGATGAATACTCTATCTATTATATAAACAAATACAATTTATGGAGCATGCACATATGCATGCAATTTACTCAGTTTACATTGTATTTGGTTTCTGTAACATTTTACTGTTAAATATATAAAATTACCCCAAAAAGTCACAATTAATATTATATTAATATTGAAGTATATTCATATTCAATATTTGCACATCTTCTGGTTGTCATGTTAGTGGAACATGTTCCACAAGTGATGAACTACACCCGTTTGAACTTCAGTTTGGAGCAAATGGCCTAAAACATGCATCCAAAATATAGTTTGGTACTTGTTGGTTAGAAGTCATTGTTAAAAAAAATAATAATGCCACTGATATCTAATACCACGAAACTCCCAGGGGTCATCAAACTCGGTCCTGGAGGGCTGTGTCCTGCAGAGTTTAGCTCCAACTTGCCTCACACCTGCCTGGAAGTATACCTAGTACAGGGTTCCTCAAATCTTGCCCTGGAGGGCCAATGCGCTGCAGAGATTAGCTCCAACCCTGATCAAACTCACCTACCTGTGATTTTCTAATGATCCCCAAGACATTGATTAGCATGCTCAGGTGTGTTTGATTAGGGTTAGAGCTAAACTCTGCAGGAAAGTGGATCTCGTGGGCCAGATTTGAGGATCCCTGACCTAGTAAGACCTTGATTAGCTGGTTCAGGTGTGTTTAATTAGGGAGCTAAACTCTGCAGGACACCAGCCCTCCAGGACCGAGTTTGGTGACCCCTATCCTAAACTTTTAGGAGTAACTTCAGTGTGCAAATATTTTTGGAGGGCCACTTAAGTTCAATTCCACCAGCATCTTGACCAAATACATTACCTTCACTGTGTCCGTGATAAGCACCACAATGGTCCTTCTGAGCTGGAAGTTCTTAATACCTGGAAAAAGCTCATTCAGATCTTCTCTGGTCAAAGTAAGGACTTGAGCATCATCAATTCCTACATCTAGAAACAGGTGCACAATGTAGCATGTCACACTGCAAGAGCTTAGTTTAATACATTAATTTTTTTTACATTTGTGATAGATAAATGGCATTATAAACATTATCAGATAACATAGCCTACATACCATCCAAGACAGAAGACTGAGAGATTGCATTGATTTGTCGGAGAGCTCTTCCCTTCTTGAAAGTTTGGAAATAAAGATGGTAGTTATATTTTAACCCTGACACAAGCACCCTTTTATATAGACTTCCTTGCCAGCACATACCCATAATATTTGAAGCAACAGTAGTGTGCTTTGTATTATTAATATTAACTGGTAAATAAAAGATATTAAACGTCTGTTAATTGTACCTTTTCCTTGGTGGACCTTCATGTGTTTGAATTAATCCACATTAGTCCACTGGGAAACCAAGAAGACCTTGCGCTGCTCATTTCTAGTGTATTGATTTGAAACCGAAAATTGATGTGGATCGAACTAAATTGGTTAAATTCTGTATACAGACTGACCCCAGTTCAGTTAAGGCGCATCAACCGCAGCAAGGTGTAACAACAGAGGCGTGTCAAAATCTGATCTAGGACCTGCAGTCACCAGCGATAGGTTGTTGAGGCGTCAAGACCCGCCCCTTTTGGTATGTTGTGGGAAGAGCGATTTCTCATTGGCTGGCGAGAAATGGGGGCGTATTATGTATGAAGTGAGCTCGCCGAAAGGACGGTAATGTTATAGCGAGGCTTGGTTGTTTTGTGAACGTTGAGTGTTGAATATGCCTTTCTAAATTTAATGTTTAGGGTATGTCGATGTCATACGGATTGTTTGACGGTCGGATACATCCGCAGAGGGTTTGTTTGACGTAGTGCCGTCATGCCTTATTTATTTTTTGGCTGGGAGTATTAGTGGGCAGTGATGGTGGCAGTGCTCTTGAAGACTATGCACTGCAATACAGGTGCATGTAGGGCTGCATGCAGCTTCAGTGTTTAAATGCAGGGTTAGTCCATGCATTCAAATGTGGTTTCTTTTTCAAATTCGTAGTCTTAGTGCAACACTCTTAGTATCAGCTTGAGGGACATTGGATTAATGAAATACTGAAATTCCACACAGGAGCTTACCTATATGTGACTTATATATTTGTTTTTGATTATGATAAAATAATCACGTAATATAGATAGTAGTAGTGGATCTCTATGCATGCTTCTGTATCTATCACTGATTTTTGTTGAATAGGATCATGGATCAGACCCATTATAACATGTCTGCTACATGTGTACCAAGCAGGAGGAAAATGTCAAAACCAAAACTAAACCCCCAAACACCAGGTAATTATGTATTAATGAAAGATTTACTAAATCGGTAAGTCCTATATGGCTTATTCTGAAGTTGTTGCATTCCCAGATCATGGTTAAGTATGAAATGAATTACATTTACATTAGAGGGCTGGTGTAGAATTATGATCTATTTTAGAGCTGTTACATTTATATATATATATATATATTTTTTTTTTAATCTATTAGAAATTATTCAAAAAAATTGATTGCAATTTCAACAGATGTCATAAAAGATTTGGGAAGAGAGGCTGAAGGTAGTGGAACGAAACCATCCAAAGTAAGACCAAGCATCCTCAACTTGAGTTATGCATCAATATGCCAGCGGATAAGATATATATTTAGGCAGTTAATTAATGAAATTAAACATGATATCATAAGATTTTATTATTGCATTTGTGTTATTGCATTTCAGAATGAGGGGACAAGCTCTCAGAAAATAAAGAGAACTTACACCAGAAAAAAGTGAGTTTTGTGTTTCCCTGTAAAATGTCAATTTCATTTAATAAATCTTAAATACTGCTTTAGTCTGTTCTCAGAATCTTTTCATAAGGTTTGCCTCTTAAATAGTAACTTATTGCACCATATACTAGATTAATAATGGTGTCAAAATATTAACGTAACATTAGCACACTTCTTAAGGTACCATGACCTCCAGCCTGTGATTATGAGACCAACAGAGGATTTCGATCATGGGTCATCTTGCAGTTCAGTTATCACAGTTAGTGGTTTGGAAAGCCATCACATGCTCACTGACCACACCAGCGTAGTGATGGGGAAAACTGATGGATCCAGTTCAGACACTTTAATAGAGACAGGTAAGTACAGACTTAAGTATATTTAAGTAGAATAAATTGATATATGACATTTTAGATTATGTCCAAAAGTTGCACACGTTTTATGCCACAGATTTTAAATTGAAGAAGAAGCAGAAGATGGAGAAAACTGACCAGCCCTCCTTAAAAAAGTGCATTGAGGAAGTAAAGCAAACAGGTATGCAATTCTTATATTTTTCTTTAATAATCCGCATGATAAAACATGAAAAGTATAGACTACATCTTTTTCCTTTAACAGTACCTGTTATAGTTCCTGTTGCTCAGTTCAGTCAGAGGAATCGGATAACTGACAGTCACAGCATGCAGGAGCAGAAATCATCTCAGCACACCAAGAAGGAGTCACCTGTTTATCCACCAGGTAAATGATACAGTCATGCAGACCAAATGAAAACAGCACAGACACATTTTTTAAGTATTCATTTGTGGTTCTTTACAGGAAGTCAGGAGGAAAAATGGCAGCTTCAGATCTTGGCAAAGGGTAGAGTAAGCTGCCCAAAATGCAAAAGTGTTGGAAGAAAGACAGTGGATGGTTTAAAGAAGCACCTGGAAACCTGCAAGTTGGTATGTGCATATGGGTTGTTGACGTGACATGGCATTTTCACTGTCCCACAAGATAAAAATTAATATTGTCGTTATTTAAAATGCAGTAAATCATTAAACAATTCTTTGCCCTACATGGACCTGTTGTTATAAAAGCTGCAGTGTTATTCGATATTTTTTTACATTTTTGAGCCAAATCTCAAAATTGTCCTATGGTGTGACTGTCTCAAGCATGGTTCAGTAGATTACAAGTTTTATAAATAAATAAAAAAACATCAAAATGTTAATAAATACCTCCGGCACAATTGTACAAGTGTCTATTTTAGTAAATGGCAATCATTTTTTTTATCCATATATTTCTGAAAGCGTAGGAACTTGATATATTTTGTCTCTGAAAACCATGTCCTATGGTGTGACACCATATCCTGATTTTAAATTGGCCAATTCCAGAACAAAATTACATTAGTTGAAGGACCCCATTCATGATTATGTTACTGAAGCCCCCTGTGAAGCCCATGACATGTGCACATGGTCAATTTCTGTCTCAGAATTGAACCACTACAAAAGTGTTACGTTTTGTTGTCCATTGGTGTGACACCCTTAAATTATATTTTTTAATTAAAAACTGCATGTTAAATTACATAATCATGGAAAATTATGCAAATGTGTCTTGCTAACCGCTAATGACATGTTAACTCAGAATAGCAAGGTCATTAATTGACAGGAAAAGGCTGAAACGTCCTGTGGTGTGACAGAAAATGTCCTCCGGTGTGACGCCTGTACTGTCACACCATAGGACAAAGATGTCACACCACAGGACAAGGTCTCTTTAAAAAGCATTTTAAATAATTAAATAAGATTTAGTTAACTCCTTTTTATTCTTTTTTTGATCATTTTCAGTGTTCTTAAATGCAATAATTACATTAAATACACAATTTTCTGATGTTTTTGCAGAAAACTTGTACTGTTATAAAGTGTCATGAAAATAAGTATAAAATGTGCTCATTTGTTTATGAAACTGAAAGAATTGAGGGAGAGAAATTACTGGAAGAGAAAGGACATGGAAATATAGACAGAAAATGAACAGGGATCCACCAGAAGGGAGGAGATCCTAAGAGAACGATGCAGAAAGTAAATAGAATCAAAATGATGCCTTAAAAAGAGTAGCCATAAAGTTTTAAAAAATTCATTCACATCTTAATGAATATAGTTTGAATATCAATCATATTTACTGATTGACTGACTTTTGTTGATGAAAATAATTTTTTGTTTTGTTTAAAACAACATATTGTTTGTATCAAAATTAAACTTTTAAACTTTTTTGACATGTTCAAAATTAAATAGAAATAATTTAATAACTTCCATTTCTGTCCTTTAGTGTGACGTAATGTCCTATGTTGTGTGTGACACACATAAAAGAACCACAGATTAGTTTTTATCTCAAAATATTTTTTAAAAAACAGTTGAGTATTGTAATGGGGGATATAAATATCACTTATCTTAAAACTGTATAATTTTCAGCAGGTTTGAACGGATGACAGCGAAGTTTGTCTTGTTGTCAAAGTTTGTCCCGAAATTGTCCAACAAGTCATGGGGGAAAAAATGATGTTAATTACAATTTCATATGAAATAAAAAACACTATATGAAAATAAGCATCTAACAATGAAGACAGTTTCTTTTCTTAATTTTTGCTATGTCACACCATAGGACAAATTTATGGTACAGTTCAG
>NW_015505423.1:176962-199625 GCF_001515645.1 Sinocyclocheilus grahami
TTTTACATTTTTGAGCCAAATCTCAAAATTGTCCTATGGTGTGACTGTCTCAAGCATGGTTCAGTAGATTACAAGTTTTATAAATAAATAAAAAAACATCAAAATGTTAATAAATACCTCCGGCACAATTGTACAAGTGTCTATTTTAGTAAATGGCAATCATTTTTTTTATCCATATATTTCTGAAAGCGTAGGAACTTGATATATTTTGTCTCTGAAAACCATGTCCTATGGTGTGACACCATATCCTGATTTTAAATTGGCCAATTCCAGAACAAAATTACATTAGTTGAAGGACCCCATTCATGATTATGTTACTGAAGCCCCCTGTGAAGCCCATGACATGTGCACATGGTCAATTTCTGTCTCAGAATTGAACCACTACAAAAGTGTTACGTTTTGTTGTCCATTGGTGTGACACCCTTAAATTATATTTTTTAATTAAAAACTGCATGTTAAATTACATAATCATGGAAAATTATGCAAATGTGTCTTGCTAACCGCTAATGACATGTTAACTCAGAATAGCAAGGTCATTAATTGACAGGAAAAGGCTGAAACGTCCTGTGGTGTGACAGAAAATGTCCTCCGGTGTGACGCCTGTACTGTCACACCATAGGACAAAGATGTCACACCACAGGACAAGGTCTCTTTAAAAAGCATTTTAAATAATTAAATAAGATTTAGTTAACTCCTTTTTATTCTTTTTTTGATCATTTTCAGTGTTCTTAAATGCAATAATTACATTAAATACACAATTTTCTGATGTTTTTGCAGAAAACTTGTACTGTTATAAAGTGTCATGAAAATAAGTATAAAATGTGCTCATTTGTTTATGAAACTGAAAGAATTGAGGGAGAGAAATTACTGGAAGAGAAAGGACATGGAAATATAGACAGAAAATGAACAGGGATCCACCAGAAGGGAGGAGATCCTAAGAGAACGATGCAGAAAGTAAATAGAATCAAAATGATGCCTTAAAAAGAGTAGCCATAAAGTTTTAAAAAATTCATTCACATCTTAATGAATATAGTTTGAATATCAATCATATTTAGCTGTGCCACACATGTAGCAGCGGGGCTAGAAATGTTTCAGTAACATACTGATTGACTAAGAGACTGACTTTTGTTGATGAAAATAATTTTTTGTTTTGTTTATAAACTTTCTTGACATGTTCAAAATTAAATAGAAATAATTTAATAACTACCATTTCTGTCCTTTAGTGTGACGTAATGTCGTAATGTCCTTGTGACACACATAAAAGAACCACAGATTAGTTTTTATCTCAAAATATTTTTTAAAAAACAGTTGAGTATTGTAATGGGGGATATAAATATCACTTATCTTAAAACTGTATAATTTTCAGCAGGTTTGAACGGATGACAGCGAAGTTTGTCTTGTTGTCAAAGTTTGTCCCGAAATTGTCCAACAAGTCATGGGGGAAAAAATGATGTTAATTACAATTTCATATGAAATAAAAAACACTATATGAAAATAAGCATCTAACAATGAAGACAGTTTCTTTTCTTAATTTTTGCTATGTCACCATGGTTCAGTAGATTACAAGTTTTATAAATAAATAAAAAAACATCAAAATGTTAATAAATACCTCCGGCACAATTGTACAAGTGTCTATTTTAGTAAATGGCAATCATTTTTTTTATCCATATATTTCTGAAAGCGTAGGAACTTGATATATTTTGTCTCTGAAAACCATGTCCTATGGTGTGACACCATATCCTGATTTTAAATTGGCCAATTCCAGAACAAAATTACATTAGTTGAAGGACCCCATTCATGATTATGTTACTGAAGCCCCCTGTGAAGCCCATGACATGTGCACATGGTCAATTTCTGTCTCAGAATTGAACCACTACAAAAGTGTTACGTTTTGTTGTCCATTGGTGTGACACCCTTAAATTATATTTTTTAATTAAAAACTGCATGTTAAATTACATAATCATGGAAAATTATGCAAATGTGTCTTGCTAACCGCTAATGACATGTTAACTCAGAATAGCAAGGTCATTAATTGACAGGAAAAGGCTGAAACGTCCTGTGGTGTGACAGAAAATGTCCTCCGGTGTGACGCCTGTACTGTCACACCATAGGACAAAGATGTCACACCACAGGACAAGGTCTCTTTAAAAAGCATTTTAAATAATTAAATAAGATTTAGTTAACTCCTTTTTATTCTTTTTTTGATCATTTTCAGTGTTCTTAAATGCAATAATTACATTAAATACACAATTTTCTGATGTTTTTGCAGAAAACTTGTACTGTTATAAAGTGTCATGAAAATAAGTATAAAATGTGCTCATTTGTTTATGAAACTGAAAGAATTGAGGGAGAGAAATTACTGGAAGAGAAAGGACATGGAAATATAGACAGAAAATGAACAGGGATCCACCAGAAGGGAGGAGATCCTAAGAGAACGATGCAGAAAGTAAATAGAATCAAAATGATGCCTTAAAAAGAGTAGCCATAAAGTTTTAAAAAATTCATTCACATCTTAATGAATATAGTTTGAATATCAATCATATTTAGCTGTGCCACACATGTAGCAGCGGGGCTAGAAATGTTTCAGTAACATACTGATTGACTAAGAGACTGACTTTTGTTGATGAAAATAATTTTTTGTTTTGTTTAAAACAACATATTGTTTGTATCAAAATTAAACTTTCTTTCTCCTTTGACATGTTCAAAATTAAATAGAAATAATTTAATAACTTCCATTTCTGTCCTTTAGTGTGACGTAATGTCCTATGTTGTGTGTGACACACATAAAAGAACCACAGATTAGTTTTTATCTCAAAATATTTTTTAAAAAACAGTTGAGTATTGTAATGGGGGATATAAATATCACTTATCTTAAAACTGTATAATTTTCAGCAGGTTTGAACGGATGACAGCGAAGTTTGTCTTGTTGTCAAAGTTTGTCCCGAAATTGTCCAACAAGTCATGGGGGAAAAAATGATGTTAATTACAATTTCATATGAAATAAAAAACACTATATGAAAATAAGCATCTAACAATGAAGACAGTTTCTTTTCTTAATTTTTGCTATGTCACACCATAGGACAAATTTATGGTACAGTTCAGTGAAAATGTAAAAAAAAAAAAAAAACAGTTAGTTAATGACACTTTATATTTTCTCAAAGATCAGACTTCACACTACATAAATATATGCATTTCTTCTTCAAAAATTGTCTTTTAAAAAATAAGCATTTTTTACTGCCTATTTGTCAACTACCCATATAGCAATGTTTGTGAAAATATCATAGAGATGTACCAGATTTTTTTAGTACTCGTTTGAATTCTGAACCTGATTTTGTATTTGTTCTTTGTGTAGAATCCTTTTACATGTCCAGACTGTGGGAAACAACTGAGAACTTCAACTGGAATGAAGTACCACCTCATGGCTGACCACAACAACTTGGTTCGGGGTTTTTTTCTAAATTGGCAGTGGCATTGACAATGAAGACGATGGTGTTGATGCAAAGATTTCTTTCTTGTTTGTCTTTTTTCAGTCCATTCCAGATACCGGGAATGACCTAATTGACCAAGCAGTGAAGGAAAAATTGCGGAAAGTACTAAAGAGGATGGGCAAATTAAAATGTTCAAAAGAGGTGTGGTCATATTTTACAATTAAAAGTACTTTGCAAAAAATAATTACTTCCCTTTTTCTAATAATTTGATGATGCAGTATGGATGAAACCTTTGTGGAGGTTTAATTATGTGAATTTGTAGTGTAATAACAATAATATTTAAATATTTTTTTTATCTGTATAGCTAAAAGTTTTAAAGGGGTCATATGATGCGATTTCAAGTTTTCCTTTCTCTTTGGAGTGTTACAAGCTGATTGAAATTTATACTTTTATTCAACAAGAATACAACATTTGATTGATCAAACGTGACAGTACAGGCATTTATGTTACAAAATATTCACCAAAGAATCTTGGGGGGGGAAATGTATCACAGTTTCCACAAAAATATTAAGCAGTAGAACCGTTTTCAACATTGATATTAATAAGAAATGTTTCTTGATCACCAAATCAGCATAGTAGAATGATTTCAGAAAGGATCATGTGACACTGAATATTGGCTGCTGAAAATTCAGCTTTGCCATCACCGGAATAATTTACATTTAAAATAATTACATATATTAAATATTTAAACGTACAATATTTTTGATTAAATAAATGCAGGCTTGGTAAGCATTAGAGACTTTTTACAAAAATATTTACAAATTTTGTAGATCCCAAACCTTTACAAAAAGCAGTGTAAAAGTGAAAAATAATAAAAGGTAGATGAAATGATAAATCAATAATAATAATAGTAATAGTACAATTTTAAACAATAGATGTATTCCATTGCGGATGTTTAGAATTACTGCTGTTATAAATACAGAGTTCTGGCATGAAACTCTAGATGGCGCAGTCCGATAGGTCTAGCTCAATCTGACCTGGTGACATCATTGTCACATGGCAGCTGATTGGTTCTCTCCTGTATTGGTAGCCAATGAGCTCGCCGCTCAGTATTCAAATACCTGGCTTTTGTTTGCTGTAGCAGTTGGCAGCGCACTTCAGAAACCCTCCACCTTCCCTAGCTCCACCTGTATAGATCTGCTACGGGGTGATTCATGTATGCTATATGGGGGTTATTCATATGTGTTATATGTGCAGCAGCAGTATTTCTTACATGCTTACAGCAGCATGTTGTGGATGTTTTGGCAGTAGCAAGTCTCGCTACTTGCTCTGCCGCAGCAGCATTGCAGATCTATTCCACCAAGACCACATACATTAACATTGTCATGTACATTACCATGCCAATCCCTCCTAGAGTTGTCATGACAGAACTCAAATACCTTAAACGATGCTGAATGTTTTGTTTTAGGGTTGCACTGGAACGTTCACTAGTATAATGGGTTATGTGTACCACATGAAGAAATGCGGCAAGGAGCCGTCAGAGCTGGAGAAGCTCTTAATGAACTGCAAACACTGCGGAAAAGCGTATCGTTCCAGAGCAGGCCTGAAGTACCACCTCAAGAATGAGCACAGTCTGGTGAGTCTTCCTCCCCTGTGTTAAATTCCCTGTATTAATAAACTTTATATTAAATGTCTGTTCTGACATGACAGATTCTCATTCAGGCTGTTGATATTTTCACGAATGAAAGTTCACTATTATCTGTTGTTGCAGACGACCCAAGAAAGTGAAATAGAGGAGGTGAAGACACAGAAAGAGCCCATCCCAGAGCGAACACTGAGCGGACGCACCAAGCGCTTGTCGGCGCAGGTGGCCGTGTTCCACTTGAAAGAGATCGCCAGTGAGGAGCTGGTGAAGGAATGGCCCAAAAGGAAAGTGCAGCGTGACCTGGTACCAGACGACAGGAAGGTGCTGCAAAACATGTATATGTCAAACTATGTCGACATGTTGTAATTGCAGGGCTGTGAAGAAGTCAGAACCTGTGTGAAGCTTTTTGGTAAGGCTGCATCACCTTTGTTTGTTTTGCATACTAAGATTTTTATTATTTCTGTTGACGATGGTTGGAATCTTCGAATTTGCAAAAGCACACTTTCGTGGATTCACTAGAAGGTTTTAGTTTCTCTGTCACTTTTTGAGGACTGTGAATGAAGAATCAATCTTTTATTAATTTTTATAGGCATTTATGGTGTTTTGTGTTCATGTAGCTGAAGTATTCTCGTCCAGGGTTGCCGGTTTTTAGCCAGGAGACTCTACGGAAGTGGAAGAATGAAGTCAAACTGCATAAAAAAGTGCAATGTCCAAACAAGGTGTGAACTTCATGCATAAACTGTTATTATTCCAGGTGTTTTTACCATTGTGTTCGAACTTAAAGGGCCATTCATTAATGTTTTACGTATGTTTTGCACTGATTGTAGCATTATGCAAAAGCAAAGATTTTCAGTGAATGAATGGTTTGCTGAATCAATGTGTAATGATCATCTTTGTTGTCAAATTAGGGATGTAACTGCTTCTATACCAGCGTATCTGGCCTAAAGGCTCATCTTGGGCTATGTACCTTGGTAAGAATAATTTCCCTTTGATTTTAAGAACACACAAAATACAGTTAAAACAGTAATATTGTGAAATATTATTACAAGTTAAAATAACTGTTTTATATTTAAATGTATTTTAAATAGTGATTTATACCAGTGATGACAAAGCTGTATTTTCAGCAGCCATTACTGCAGTCTTCACAAGATCCTTCAGAAATCATTCTAATTGACTAATTTGGTTAATTTTGCTAATAATTCTAATTTGCTCAGTGGAAACGGTAACACTTTTTAGGATTCCTTAAAGGGTTAGTTCACCCAAAAATGAAAATTAGGCTGCGTTTAACTCACCCCGGAGGCATCCTAGGTGTATATGACTTTCTTCTTTCAGACGAATCCAGTCGAAGTTATATAAAAAATTGTCTTTGATCATTCAAGCTGTTTAATCAGCGGGTGTTGGATTGCTTCAGAACTTAAATAAAAATCGCCCATCCATAAAAAAAGTGTCTCACAACGCAGCCTAATTTTCATTTTTGGGTGAACTAACCCTTTAATAAATATAAATTTCAAAAGAATACTATTTATTTGAAATAGAAATCTTTTGTAAGATTATGAATGTCTTAACTGTCACTTTAGATTCGTTGAATGCGTCCTTGCAGAATAAAAGTATTAATGTCTTTGAAAAAAATTATACTGACCCCAAACTTTTGAGTGGTGTAGTGTAGTTTAATCATAAAATATATTAATCTGTATAGTATACAGTATATTCTGAAACTAAATCACTATTGCCGTGTTATTAGTACCTAAATCAATAAGTTTCTAAGGTTATCTAATATTGATTTTTCTTGTTTAATGCACATAATTGGATTTGCTCTGGAACAGGATACAGTTGTGGAAAAGATGGTGAATCTTTTTTCTCTCTCTCTCTCTCTCTCTGCAGGGAGAATTTGAAACTGGGAAATTTAAATGCTTGATATGTAAGAAAGAATTCAACTCTGAAAGTGGAGTCAAGTACCACATTAATTCCATTCATTCTCAGGTAACACTGTCATTTTTAATTTTATTTAATTTTATGCTCTTTAAATATCATAAAAATATACATTTTAGAGGAATCATTCTCACTCTTATTATTTTTCATAGGACTGGTTTGTTGTTCGGTCCAAATCTAAGAGTTCAAAGTTTGATAAACTGCATAAGACTCGTCCAAAGGAAGATTCCATGAGGTGTCCAGACCTTCCCTCACCAAACCCATTGCACCATCTCAGCAAAACTGTTGCGTGATGTCGTGATAATACAATGATTTTTGTTTTGGATACGAATCTTTTGACTTTGTAATATGGAAATTGTTTGAATTCTGTTTTGCACACGCTTATATCTAGGAGAATATATATTTATACACATTTGTATATAAAATCAATTTTTAAAATCAACATTTTTCTTTACTTCTAGACTGTGCTGGCAGCAGTTCTGCGGAAGAACAGGTATTAATGGCAGCTGCTGCCCTGAAGTTGGGCGAGCAGAAAGGCAAAAAAATGGGTTTGCTATGTGAAAAAGACACTGATGACCAATCGGCACAGATTAACCTTGAGAGTAAAGGAGTGACTCAGGATTCAGGTGAAGTTCTTGACTCTTCAGAGCCGCAGAAGATGGAGTTAGAGATGCAAATGCCTGGCACGTGGCCAAAGACCAATTCTGATACAATGCTGCATTAGTATCATTAAGATACTATTGTAATTTTTCATATTTTGGATGAGTTTTTTTATATTTTTCATTTTAGTTAAAGTTTCAGTAATTTTTTAGTGTTTTTGTCATTTTTTTCAAATATGTCTAATCCGAAATGCATCTAATTCCTACATTATTCTTTGAAACTTTTTTTTATTGTGTCTGGCTTTCTTAGGACACACACCTAGCTCTGAGGGTCCCCCAGGCGTGGACCAGGAAAACCCAGTCAATACAGAGGGAACCCAAAAGAAGCAAGGACCAAAGGCAAAGACTCCCGCCAAAAGGAGAAGAAAGGAGATCGTTCCACAGACTCCACCACAACATGACAATTCAGCAGCCTCTGATACTTCTGAACTCACTTTTAGTGGTCGGCCCAAGAGGAGAGCTGCGAAAGTGTATGTTCTCCAGTTGTAGTTTCCAAAAATCCATACAGCATGCTGTATGCAAAATGTACAATCACTTGCAATAAAACCAGTTGTTAAAAAGCAGTCACATGCAGAAAAAAAAAACAATTGCGGCATTAACATATATTTAGAAGACATTACTACTGTCTTTAGTTTGTAAATTGCAATATTTATTATATCTCCTGAAAACAATGCATTGCAGTCCTGCAGCAGAGTGAGTAATCTTTCTCCAGAATAATCAATGGTCAGATGACATGTTCTGATCAGGACTTGAACTTACAACAATCTTAACATTGAGCTACTCACAAAGTGGCTTTTTTTTTTTTTTTTTTTTAAGAAAAAAAAATTCAGAAGCAAAACATGGATGGAAATAGAAAACCCACATTCGCTAAACAGTTTTTGCACTTTTGCACACAGCATTTCAACACAAAAGCTTGATATATTTCATTAGGATGCTATTTGTTCTGATCAGCTGTTTCTGTGGGGGCAGTCGTGGGCTAAAGGTTAGAGAGTCGGACTTGTAATGCAAAGGTTTTTGGTTCAAGTCTCGGTAGCGGCAGGGATTGTAGGTTGGGGGAGTGAATGTACAGCTCTCTCTTCCACCTTTAATACCACGACTGAGGTGAGACCCTTGAGCAAGGCACCGAACCCCCAACTGGGCACTGCCCAGAGTGACCCACTGCTCCAGGTGTGTGTTTGTGTGTTCACTATTCACTACTGTGTGTGTGCACTTGGATGGGTTAAATGCAGAGCACAAATTCCAAGTATGCAACACTGTACTTGGCTTCTCGTCACTCTCCATTTTAAATTTTTTAATGATGTTGTTAATAATCAGTTTTTCTTTTCCATCTTGATTAGTGCTTTAGATTATCTCCACAACCTTGCCAAGGATCTTGGTGCTCCATCAGAATCCTCCATGAAAGATACGTCCAAATCTGGTGAAGTAGATGGCACTGACCAGAAAAAGAAAACGCCAAGGAGGAGGGGGGTGAAAAGAAAAATTCCAGATTATGAAAGCGGCTTGGATGACGATGAGGACTTTTCCCCAGGAAAAAACGAAGAGGCAGAGAGTGAAGATGAAGAAGACGATTCAGAGCCAGACCTCAGCTTGAACGTGGAGCGCAGATTATCCAGACCATCCAGCAGACCACCCAGAGGAAATTATGCAAGTTTATAATCTGATACTCACTAAACCTTTTGCACTGTTGGATGATTTTGACATTAATTTCCATATCTGTGTTGTCAAATTTTTTAATTGTGTAATGCTCAATAGCAGTGTCTGCTTCCAAATGGATTGGCTAACAATGTCATGGAGCCTGTTTGGAACTGTTTTAGTAGGACCAAAAAATTGTAAGCCATCCACCGATGATGTAAAATATAACAATTCATATTATCTGTATCACTTGTGTCTTGATAATGCTTGCCCTTCTTTCACCGAATGCTCTTGCTAGCCGGGATGAAAACTTTTCCCCCTGGGTATTTCCAGAGTGGATTCCTTTTGCCAAAGATTGGCATTTTCTGTCTAACAGGTATCAGTGTAGCTAAATACCTCATAATATTAATGGAATCTAAAAATTCTTAATTTTAACAGTCGTTTTGTTTCAATTAACAGTGAGGCTGAAAAGTATT
Source organism: Sinocyclocheilus grahami (assembly GCF_001515645.1). Taxonomy (NCBI): domain Eukaryota; kingdom Metazoa; phylum Chordata; class Actinopteri; order Cypriniformes; family Cyprinidae; genus Sinocyclocheilus; species Sinocyclocheilus grahami. Next base: position 186,732 of record NW_015505423.1, read on the forward strand.
TGCCCCAAGAGAAAGAATCCGCTTCTTTTACCTTTACACGGGAAAGCATCAAGGGACAGATCAAACTGCAAACAGTGAAGAGGTAAGATATCATTAGTTTACGATTAATTTCAACTAGTACTGACCTAAAAATTTATTTGAAGTACCCACTTAGACTTAATATTTGAATAATTTAACAACACATTCACGTTTAATAATAAAAATCATGATTCTCTACAGCTTATAGTTAACTATTTCAACAAATAGAATAATTATAAATATATTGCTTTTTTAATAAACAGTTATTTTTAACCTCAGTTAGGGAAACCCTCAGCTAATAGATTAAAAACTTTTCAGCCTTTTAAAAAAAAAATTTTTTTTTGCAAAGCACACTACTATTCAAAAGTTTAGGGTTGGCAAGATTTTTAAATGTTTTTAGTCTCTTTCACTCACCAAGGCTGCATTTATTTGATTAAAAATACATTAAAAACAGTCCTTTTATGAAATATTACAAATGTATTTTAAAATGTAATTTACTCCAGTCTTCAGTGTCACATGATCCTTCAGAAATCATTCTAATATGCTGATTTGGTGCTCACGAAACATTTATTATTATTATCCATGTTGTAAAAAAATTTCACTGCATAATATTTATGTGGAAACCGTGATACATTTTTTTTGTCAGGATTCTTAGATGAATGGAAAGTAAAAAAAAAAAAAAGTACTGATCCCAAATTTTTGAACAGTAGTGTATGTGTACTCTATATATATATATATATATATAATGTTGAATGCTAATCTGCAGGTTTGAATCATTGCCACATCATTCTGAGCGCTGGGATGCTCTTTTCTTTGTTGGGGGTCCTGTGCGGTCCTTGGAATGGTGCCCATGTCCTGACGGGGCGGCCACAATACAGTATGCTGCCATCTACTGCCACAAAGGCATGGATGACGAACACAAAATCAACAAACTGCACACAGGCCCTGTCTTACTGCAGCTGTGGGAAATTGGAGACCTTCAGTGCAAAAGCAGGTGACCCAGATAAGACACTTACAGATCGGCTTTAAGCTTTAGGCTTTGAGTTTTACAATAAAATAGTAACTTTTGACTTTATTTCCCCACGTCAGGCCCTCGACCGCTCCTCATCTAGCATATGCTTTGGCGATAGATGACGGATGCATCTGGAATATAAGGTGGTGTCCTGCGGGAGTGTGGGAGCTGCCCTCTACCAGCAGAAAGGTATGAAATAACATTAGACCAAAAAGTTTAAGAATATTCGTAGAGAAAACAATATTTTTTTTAAACAACTGTATTAAAATTATGCAAAACAGAAAAAGACCGTTTTTTTTTTTTTGTGTACATATATTTTTTGTTTTTTTGCAGCCTCCACAGATGCCTAGATTAGGTGTTTTAGCAGCAGCTTTCTCTAATGGAAGCATTGGTGTCTACAGTCTTCCACACCCAGAAGCCCTTGCAGCACAGCATCAGAGTAAAGGCGAGTAAATGGTGAAATGCATAACCTATGCTTCTTATTTCTTTAGTAAGGTTACATTTTTTAGCATTCAGGTCCACTTGAAATGGATGTTCCAAAGCCAGTCAAAGTTTAGTTTTTCCTTGACTATTTTCACTCTCTGTCTCTTTGACACTTGAGGCTGTTTTTTAGAACAGAGATGTCCAATCCTGCTCCTGGAAAGCCACCTTCTTGCAGAGTTGAGCTCCAACACCGATCAAACACACCTGAAGCAGCTAATCAAGGTGTTAAGGGTTACTTGATAATTACAGGCAGGTGTGTCTGAGCAGGGTTGGACCTGAAGTCTGCAGGATGGTAGCTCTGTAGGGGTGGGGTTGGAGATCCCTGCTCTGCTGGAATAGGGTCACTCCTAATTTAGAAACTCCCAGTGAATTCATGTGCAATGTGTTGGTCCTTCCAGAAGAGGGCAGCACAAGACAGAAGAGCCTCAAGCCAAGTACTATAATGCATTTTCCCATTACCACTAAACAAATGCTAATCTGTCTTGTATGATGTCTTTGCTTAATTTTCACAAATATTGGAAAAAATTGTTTAAAACAGAACAAACTGAATTTCCTAAAATTGTTTGGAAGAATAACTGTTTAACTTCTTTGTTTGTTTATTTGTTTATTTATTTATGAATAATAAAACAAATAATAATATTATATAATTATTCATAATTAATCATTTTTATGAATTATTATTATTGTTATTATTAAATGAATGAATAGATTAATTGGTTAAATCAAATGATTATAACAATAATAATAAAAATATTTATTAAGCATTCATTAATTTAATAATAATAATAATTACAAATAATGATTAGTAATATGTAGCTATTAGTACAAATAATGATTAGTGATTCAATAGCTATTATTATTTATTATATAATAATAATAATAAATATTATTGAATGAATTAATAGATGAATCAATCAAATCAAATGATTATAACAAGAACAATTATAATTAATTAATTCATTTAATAATAATATATCTGTTTATTATTTAAATAATAATAATAATAATTATTAATATCTAAATAATTAATAAGAATTGTGTATTATTATTGTTTATTATTGTTATTCATTCATTTAATAATAATATATCTGTTTATTATTTAAATAATAATAATTATTATTATTGTTATATAAATTATTATTAGTATCTAAATAATAATAATAATTATTTTGTATTATTATTATTATGTAATTAATCAATTTAATAATAATAATAATATATCTGTTTATTAATAATAATTGTTATTATTATTGTTATATAAATATAAATATAATTAATTTTATTATTTTATTTACATCTACTTACAATATTAGTCTAGCTTTATATTATATTAGTCTAGCAAATATTTTTTGAAGCTTTTCAGGCATATAAATGTGGATGAGGGAATTTTAACTTATTTCATTGCACATCTCAAGGCCTCATGCTCTGATAAAATGGCCAGTGTAGGCTGATTGTCTCATGGGAGCTCATAATGGCCTCTCCTCAGGGAGTTCTGGGAACAGACTGATGACCTGCCATCATTCTCTTAAACGAACATTATCTGTACTGTGTGTGTGAGTGTGTGTGTTTTCAAAAGATTATCCTCCCAGACCCTCTCATTCATCACAGTCACCGTGAGAGCGCTAGAAAAAAGAAGGGAGGGTCTAGTGCGTATTTGAGTTTCACTGCCTTCAGCCGTTTGATTAGCCCCCCCCCCCCCCCCCCCCCTTTTACAGCAGTGAAATGTCGCTTATCTGCAGTCATACTGATCTCTCCTCCTAGCTGAGTCTGCTTTATGAGCTGTTGACCGTTCTGTAAGCAAAAAGCGTATTTTTCCAATGACCATTCAAACATATCTGTGTATTCAGACTAAATGAAATTCTTTGCAAGAAGCATGCGAATAGCAAGCATTTTGTTATATTATGCTGCTTTTGATGTTGCAGAATTCAAATTACATACATTAAATGGGAATGGTAGGTACCATAGGCTTGGTTGAACTATAAAGACCCTTTTGACAATCACAAATGATGACTGTAAGAAAGTAAGAGAGAGAGACAGATTAGTGTGTGTGTGTGTGTGTGTGTGTGTGTGTGTGTGTGTGTGTGTGTGTGTGTGTGGCATTCTCCCTCTAACATTGATCTGCTACTACTGTGTTTACTGACTGTATCCAGATGCCAGCCTTGGGTTAACATGATGAATGCACATCATAATTTAATTGATTGAGCATACAGCCTACCAATCCATCATATCTCAAGAGCAGATAATATATTTATACTGAGTGATGTAGTCTACTGGTTAAAGATCAAAGCTGCCAATTGAAAGTTTGCAGGTTTGAACCCGGTAAGAAGCGAACCATTAACTCTTTCCATTATACCACTGAGACCTAATTTGTAACTCATGTAGCAGTCTTGTTTAAACATGATGGAAACATTTCTTCTTTGTGTTGTGCCTAAGAGCACCCTTTACCTGCGGTGAAAGCATTGTTTTACAATATAATACATCGTTTCACGATACAGTAATGCAAAATTGTGTTTACTATATTCTTAATTGGTTTGTTAATAATGTTACATTCATATTAATATTAATATAAATTAATGTTAATATAAGCTTCAATCATTGTTTATATTTTGAATAAAATGTAATATTTGAAAAGCATTAAATAATATTTAATTTATTTATTTTTATGAAAATACCAATAATCTTCAAAGTTCAAACGTTTTTTTTTTAGAGAGAAATTAATACTTTTATTCAGCATTACGTTTATTGAAAGTAACAGAAAAGACATAACGCTACAAAATTCTTTCTATTTCAAAATAAATGCTGTTTGAAAATACCACAGTTTTTCCAAAAAAACCACACAAAAAAAGCAGCAGCTCAAGTGGCTTTATGGATTTACATCATTTAAATCTAAATATATAATTAAAGAAAAAATTATTTAAATAACAAAAACTTAAAATTTCAATAAATATTGAATATTTTCAATAAAATTGAATAACTTATTCTTATAACTTATAGTAACTTAATAATTGAATATGGTGTAATTTAATAAAAAATTAAAATAATCTTATTCAATGTTTTATCAAAAATGGCTGTGTAAAACCTGGAAATTTCATGTAAGATTTTTTTATATATAAACATAGACGATTAACATTTTTTTAAAATACATTGTCATGCACATCCTCATCCTCATAACACAGTATGAGTAATAAACTTTCCACTACCCTTAATATACTAGTAAACAAGGGCCATTTCATTGCCATCCTCACAATTTATCATTCAGACTTTCCTCTTTTGTACTAGATTTCTCTAGTTAATGAGTAGTGATACGGTCCATCCTTCTGGTCCCTCTGGGGCCATCTGTGTGGTAGACTCAGGCCCTGCTCCAGCAGAGATAAGAAACCAACTGCCCACATTTATTAACAAACCATCTCTGTTTCATCAGTGCTGCCAGTGTAGTATTCTCTCTGTTTGTGAGCTTCTAATTCATTGATCCTACTCTAAGCTTTAATGTTTTCCTAATTACACTTTCCTGAGGCCACAAGGAGCAGTTCGTATGTAACAAATGCTTTCTTTAAAAATCTCTTTCTCTCAAAGGACTGAAGCTGTTAGCGTCAATTCTTAGTGGAGACTTAAAAAGGGAATTTAAGAGAAAGAAATCCTGGTTGAATGTGCATGAGTTTTTTGAATAAGCTGGATATTTTCCAACTAAAAAAAGTGCTGTATGACCTTTCAAACGCTATTCTTTCTCTCGCTGCTCTTTTATTCCCCTTGTATTCTCCTGATATTACCACAGAAATTGCTTCTCACACTCCACCAGTTTAACATCTCGCCACTGGCCCTGGGATGAGCTTGGAAACGGTTTCCTTTTTTTTAAATCTTTTTGTTTGTTATAAATTTTTATTGTATAGTTGTCTTTCATTTTGTTTTTTATTGCTTTTTTGTTTTTGTTAAATTTTTTGTTGTGTTGTCTTTCTGGTCAATTTTTAGGTTTAGGCTTTTGCTAATTTATATTCTTCTAATTTCCTGAAAATCACTGTATTGTATAGAGCACATGTGCATTCATGTGATCATTTTTGTACTGTAGATTGATTATTGGTTTGTTTATTGATGGAAAAGAACCCACAGTAGCAATTATAGGAAGTTTCAAAAGGCTAGTGATAAAACGGTTAACCACATTCCCACTTCCCATTATGTTCTCAGGTCTGGAGGTTTTATGGTAGATAATTATAAATAGGTTTTATCTGAAGTGAAAGAGTGTCCCGTGAAGAGGTGACAAGAGAGACGCAGACTCCTCCCTTGTCAATGGCGATAATTTACTGGCTTGTTTTCATCAGACAAGGATCTATAATTGAAATGACAAAAAAGATGCATCGCTACGCAGTTGTTAGTGTTTGAGGCCATGAATTTCAGCCAAATACCTGACACCCGTTTCCTCCGGGCCTGTCAATCAAAAAAACCTTAGTCAGTCCAGAAAAAGGGCCGTTGGTCAGGGCTGTCTGCCATGCTGCCAGAATGAGTGGATCAGAGGTACGATGCTTTATCGACCTGATCGACCCGTCACCGCTCTATACGGCTCCGACCTAAAGCCATGCCTCTATATATCACTTTCACACTCTTATACACACACACACACACACACAGTGTCTGTCCACAGTCACACACACTTTCATACACGTGATTCTAATCACCACCTCTAGCACTTCACTTTTGTTTTATATTGTCAGTTTATTGAGAATATGAATCCCTGTTTAAAGAACTTCTGAAATTCTTTGTCTTGGGGTTTTTTGTTGTTGTTGATTGTACCACATTAGTGGTAAATATTAAATAGTTCAAATATAATTTTTATCATTGGATAGTTTGCCAAGTAGGGATGGTTCATGATTGTTTGTTTATTTAGTGGTGTTGCTTTATTTAGCAGAGTGCTTTAAGCAGTTTGCACTCAAGGATAAAACAAAATGTATTTATTTATGTAAATTCATCCCCTTAAAAGCCATACAGATAAACACAAACATCTGATTCAGACTTCCAGATTTTGCAGTGTTTGTAGGAAATCTGTTAGTTGTAATCTATGCGGTAATGTGCTGTTAACTCAATTTGCGTGTGAAGAGAACAATTTACACAACAGTCTTAAAGCAATAGTAGCAAAAACAGCCCATTTAATTCTAATGGTCCAAGAGAGAGAGAGTGGGAAATGGTCATAAGCTAAATCATGACTCTTTCTAATGCAAAAAATATATATAATAATAATAAACTTGTGTATAAGATCAAATGTACTGTGAGTGATCCCTTTAAATTATGACATTAAGCTGAACTGCTGCTTGTTTACACTTCAGTTTATTTCAAATAAGCACGTCATTTGATCTTTTTTCCTTTGATTGTTTTTCTTGATAAATGCAGACATGTGTTGACTAGTAATGCTCTTATCTATAAGTGCACGGCATTGAACACATTTATGTGCTTTCCAATAGGAGAAACCAGCCAAGCACCGCTGATATGCCGGGTAGGTCAATATCCACTCTGCTAGCATGCCTCTTATTCTCACAGATAAGACTTCTGTCTTTGTTTCATTCCACACAATAAATGACGTATTACACATTCATTGCATTAGACTGAAAGCATCTGACTTGAATGGCAACAGATCATTGGAATGTTTGCTTGAATCTGACGTGTAATTTTCACTGTAGCTCAATTTCACAGTTGAAGTGACTTTTCACTAAAACTGTTCTTTGTATGGCTCCTCTGGGCCGTTTTACGGGCTGTCTACGTAACGTTTTCACACGTCCAAGAGATGATCTTCTGGAAGTTAGCTGTCATGGTAGAAGGGGCTCCTCAAACGAAATGTTAAGCCCAGAGAGGAGGATTAATGTAAACTTTTTTTGGATGATGGCAGAACTAAATAGCTATTGACTATTGAGCAAATGTTAAATTGTGATTATCATGAAAACCTTTATTATTAATTATTTATTAATATTAATTACATACTATAAATAGTGCATATAGATTGAAAGATTATATAAATATATCATCTCTTTATGCAATTACTATTTTTTGTAATATAGCCTAATTCTTTATCTTTACAGATGGATGACGTATTCTAGTGAGTTTTATTGTGATGTGTTTTTGCAGGTGAAGAAGGTTCTGACTTTGTTAAGGCCAGAGAGGAGGATTAATGTAAACTTTTTTTGGATGATGGCAGAACTAAATAGCTATTGACTATTGAGCAAATGTTAAATTGTGATTATCATGAAATCCTTTATTATTAATTGAATTACTTTATTAATATGAATTATATATTATAATTAGTGCATATAGATATAAAGAAATTGTGTATTTTATATATATATATATATATATATATATAGTGTGTGTTGATCAGTAATATGCATTGCTATGAACTTCATTTGGACCACTTTAAAGACAATTTTCTCAATATTTAGATTTTTTGCACCCTCAGATTCCAGATATTCAAATAGTTGTGTCTCGGCCAAATATTGTCCTATCCTAACAAAGGAAAGCTTTCAGATAATGTATAAATCTCAATTTTGAAAATTGAGCCTTATGACTGATTCTGTGGTCCAGGGTCAAATGATCTGTTTTATTGTGTTGTTTTTGTGCAGGTGAAGAAGGTTCTGACTTTGGAGATGGGCTCCAACCAGGCAGATCATAAAGGTCAAAGTGGTCTGTGCTTTGCTATGGACTGGCTCCACGTCAAACCACATAACCTCTTGGCTGCTGGCTTCTATGATGGTGATTTCATATGTTTTGCCTATAGGCCTCTTTGTCTATCTAAACAGAATTGCTAATTGTAAATACCTTGGTTTATATATTGCAGTATTTTATGTTTGTGATTGTTTCTCTTTTCCAGGTCTGGTTGGTTTATGGGATCTTGCTAGTAAATCTACACTACTGAAAGTCAGGTCTCCAGATGGTGGTGTGTCTCTCTACCCTTACCACTGTTTCCATGCTCACGATGAGAACATCCGGACCCTGTGCTGGTGCAGAGCCTCAAGGTGAGAATCATCAGTGTAGCATCATATGTCAGATTAGACCGACTATGAGGTTGGTTCGTTTTTTAATTGGTATTAAAGATTTTTCTATTGAACTTTCTGTTGATCAAAAGATCCTGGAACAAAGTGTCATGGTTTTCAGAGAAATATTAAGCAGAACAACTGTTTTCAACATCGATAATAAGAAGAAATGTTTCTTGAGCACCAAATCAGCATTTAGAATGATTTCTGAAGGATCATGTGACACTGAAGACTGGAGTAATGGCTGATAACTTATATATTCAAATAGAAAGCAGATTTTGATCATATTTCACAATATTACTGTTTTTATCAAATGAATGCAGCCCTGATTAGCATAAAAGAAAAACATTTAAAAATCTTAATTATTTTAAACTTTTAAAAGTTAGCATAAGTTTGTTTAAAAAGGAGATTCTTGATCTTACCAGAATATAAGCTGTGAAATATTGTTATGCTAACACCTTTTGTTATGCCTGATATATTTGATTGAAACACCCATGGAGTTTTCTCGTTTAGTAACAGATAAGCAGTCTAGATCAAATACATTACCATTCCTGACATGTGTTGTTTCAGCATCAGTAGTTTCAGCAGCCTGCTCTTAGCACTTACATTTAAAGCACTGTGACCTTATAAGAGGCTCCTTTAAGTGGCATTAGAGAAGTTTATCCTATCCCACTCACCACAGGGGGCTAGTGAAATCAAGTGGAGATTTCTTGTGTTTGGATATTTTTTCTCCTTCTTTATACTCTCAAAATGTGACCACTTGCGTAGAATTCAGATATACCTCAACCTCAGAAAAAGCAGAACAGTCACTATGTGTCATTTCCCTGAGGTGTTGCAAATTTCTACGCATGCACAAAATTCCAAGCATTCAAGCAAGAGGGTTGGAGGGGTAGAGGAGAAGTACACACACTGAATTTCCTCCAAGATAATCTCAACGACAGGACACTAGCTCACAGCACCCTTGGTTCCTCTTCTTTTTTGGGATGTGTGGTGTAGTGGTTTAGACTGGTAACTAGAAGCTTACTAGTTTGATCTCTACATGTTGCAAGCACTTAACTTCAACCCAGCTCAAAGCATTCATAATGTCCAGTTTTTTTAAATGTTTAAAAAAACGTTAGAGACAACATTAAAGGAAAGTTCCATTTTCATAACTGATCAAATGTTATGGGAAGTTTATTTTTGAGTGTTCTCTAAATCAACTGAAACTAGTAAATTAATAACATTTAAAAAATGTTAGAGGAACTAAAATGTTTCATAAAAATTTATAAATAATCTTGTGCTGATGTTTTGAGAATGTTATTATATAACTATAAAAATATATAACTTTGAACAAATGTTCTATTGGCATTACTGGAAGAATGTTTGTTCACAACTTTGAGAGAATCTGGCAAGAACATGACCTAAAATTTTGAGAACATTCTCTGTTATCTGGGTAGTTGCTACAGCAAGATTCTTTGTAAATAGTTCATGCCATTCAAATCAGACAGTGTTCAAAAGTTTGGGGTCAGCAGGATTTTAATTTTTTTTAATTAATACTTTTTTTCAGCAAGGATGCATTAATATGATCAAAAGTTACAGTAAAGACATTTATAATGTTACAAAAGATTTCTAATTCAAAAATTTTTTTGTTTACTTTTTGTTTATCAAAGGAACCTAAAAAAATTGTCTCTGTTTCTACAACAATATTAAAGGGTTAATTCACCCAAAAATGAAAATTATGTCATTAATTACTCACCCTCACGTTGTTCCAAACCAGTAAGACCTTCGTTCATCTTCGGAAAACACAATTTAAGATATTTTTGATGAAATCTGAGGGCTCTCTGACCCTCCCATAGACAGCAAGGTAACTACCACGTTCAAGGTCCAGAAAAGTACCAAGATGATCGACAAAGTAGTCCGTGTGACATCAGTGGACATCACTTTGTGCAAAGAAAACAAAAATAACAACTTTATTCCACATTTTCATCTCTACTGCGTCACTTTGGATGTGCGTTCACGACAGTATCATGACGCGAGCGTGTAGTGGCGTCATGAATACAAAAAAGTATTCTCGTAGCTTCGTAACTTTACAAAGCCACTGATGTCATACGGACTACTTTGTCGATCATCTTGGTACTTTTCTGGACCTTGAACGTGGTAGTTACCTTGCTGTCTATGGGAAGGTCAGAGAGCCCTCAGATTTAATCAAAAATATCTTAAATTGTGTTCCGAAGATGAACGAAGGTCTTACGGGTTTGGAACAACACGAGGGTGAGTAATTAATGACAGAATTTTCATTTTTGGGTGAACTAACCCTTTAAGCAGCACAATGTTTTCAACCTTGATAATAATAAGAAATAATGTTTCTTGAGTACCAAATCAGCATATTATAATGCTGGAGAATGGACTGAAATTCAGCTTTGCCATCGCAGGAATAAATACGTTTTCGGTAATTTATAATATTCAAAATATATTTTTTTATATATTCAAATAGAAAATTGTAAAAAATATTTCAAAACACTAGTGTTTGTAAACTAGTGTTTAGTAACTGTAAACTTTTGAAAGGTAGTGTAACTGTAGAGCATGTGGCTAGTTGTATTAACAAGATCACTTACATTTCTGCAGTGTAAATACTGGTAAAAATTTTCTGTCTGTAATTGTGGTAAATATCTATCTGTAATTGTGATGAGGTATGAAAAAAGCAGGAATTATATAATGTTTCTGTCTCCTATTGTTGGCAGTAATTTGTTGGTGACAGTCGGAGATGACCGCATGGCTAAAATGTGGGACGTGAGAAAAACCTACATGCCTCTTTTGGCAGTAAAGCGCTGCTTGTCCCCTGAAGTGTACTGGCCCCTCTTTTGGAGCGGCATCCTGATGGCTCAAGAGTGTTGCTTTGCTGCGTCAGTCCACAAACATTTTGCTCTTTTGAATATATGATGTTTTAAAATTATATTTTTACTAAATCATAATTTTCCTTTGCTATGTGTAGGTTTGGACAACATGGAGTTCACTATTTTGATTCAGGTTACCTTGGAATCAAGCCTTACTTTGTATGTCCTAGAAAAGCCACTATTTGGGTATGTAGACATTTCACAGCGTCTCTACATGGTTTAGTATTGACAAAATGGTTTAATAATGACAAAACAACTTTTTTCAGAGCCTTTCTTTGTCTGACTGGATAAATACTTTTGCCGTTGCGGACAATGGAGGAGATTGTTTATTTAGTTTGCTTCCTGAAATAGACGTCGACCCCAACACTATCAGACGACGGAGATATGTATGTTTCTTTATCATGAATTAAATTCCCACAAATGCAAACCTTGAATTAACATTGACTATTTTGTTCAACCCACATAGTCAGTGTACAGGACTGACATGGTCCAGTTTGAACCCGGTCAGAGGCCTGGAGATGAGGAACAGGAGGAGGAGGAAGTAGAAAATGCTGCAAGTAATCCTAGGAAGGAGCCACTGAGCTACAAAGGAGCAATCAGAAAATACTATCTCCACTTTCATGACTTGGATCTGGTGAGAAACTCAAAAAGATGACTTTTGTGCAATCATTGTTTAATTCCATCATCGTCGAGCAGTTTTCTTCATGCCAAGGTCTCCGTGCTTGGGAATTGATGTAGGAAATCAGATTTTGAGAGTATAGATCTTTTGTTGCCACATAATCAACTTTCTTTCATTTTTACCAGAGCTCTGCACAAAATAGTTTTTTAAAAAACAGTAAAGGGGTGCACTGTAAACCTTATCAGGCAGGCTCATGAATATTAATTATATAAAGCATTTGACAGACACTGTTATCCAAAGCAACTTATGCTGCATTAAATGCACACATTTACATTGTATCAGTTCTTGTTTTCCCTGGGAATTGAACCCATGCTATTGCCATGCTCTACAGTGTGAGCTACAGAAAATTAGGTGATTTAATATTAATATTCATAACTGTTTTGTTGAATAGCAGGCTGGCACTGGCCATATTGGGGTTACCTGGAGGTGTCATTTTATGTGACTGGCTAAATTTGTGTCACATAGTTCTCCCAAAAATTTTAATTCTGGCTTCATTTACTCACCCTCATGCCATTCCAAACCCATAGCCTTTGGTTAATCTTCAAACCCCAGATTAAGATATTTTTTAATGAAACCTGAGAGGTTTCTGTTCCTCTATTGAAAAACCAGGTAAACAAATCTTAAAAGATCCAAAAAGTTCATAAAGGCGTTGTAAAACAAAGCCATATGAATCGTGCCATTTAATCCTAGTTTTCTGAAAAGATATGATCACTTTATATGATTTTAGCTTTTATTAACGTATAAACGCATATATATATATATATATATATATATATATATATATATATATATATATATATATATATTTTTTCTCATATGAGA